>NC_057797.1:465138689-465284866 GCF_018294505.1 Triticum aestivum
CTTGGATAGTTTAGGAGGAAAAGGCATGGGTTTCTGAACCTATGGTTCTCTTTCTTTACCGTGCTTCCAAGCAACAAAGTCTCTCTTATCATAACGTTGATTCTTTGATTGTGGGCTATCAAGATCAACAACATGTTCAATCTCTACATCATTATCATTGCTAGGTTGAGCATCAACATGAACATCATCATTAACATTATCACTAGGTTCATGTTCATTGCCAGATTGTGTTTTGATACGTCCATTTTGCATCATGCTTTTATATTGATATTTATTGCTTTATGGGTTGTTATTACACATTATGTCACAATACTTATGCCTATTCTCTCTTATTTTACAATGTTTAAATGAAGAGGGAGAATGCCGGCAGCTGGGATTCTGGGCTGGAAAAGGAGCAAATATTAGAGACCAATTCTGCACAGCTCCAAAAGTCCTGAAACTTCACAAAAGTTATTTCTAGAATATATTAAAAATATTGAGCAAAGAAAGTTCCAGAGGCGGGCCACACCCAGGCCATGAGGGTGGGGGCTGGCCCTACCCCCTGGGCGCACCCCCTGCCTCGTGGGCTCCCTGGTGGCCCTCCGATGCCCATCTTCTGCTATATGAGGTCTTTCGCCCGAGTAAAAATAATAAGCAAGCTTTCGGGAAGAAACTCCGCTGCCACGAGGCGGAACCTTGGCGGAACCAATCTAGGGCTCCGGCAGAGCTGTTCTGCCAAGGAAACTTCCCTCCGGGAGGGGGAAATCAGCACGATCGTCATACCAATGATCCTCTCATTAGGAGGGGGTCAATCTCCATCAACATCTTCACCAGCACCATCTCATCTCAAACCCTAGTTCATCACTTGTATCCAATCTTTGTATCCAAACCTCAGATTGGTACCTGTGGGTTGCTAGTAGTGTTGATTACTCCTTGTAGTTGATGCTAGTTGGTTTACTTGGTGGAAGATCATATGTTCAGATCCATTATGCATATTAATACACCTCTGATTATGAACATGAATATGCTTTATGAGTAGTTACGTTTGTTCCTGAGGACATGGGAGAAGTCTTGCTATAAGTAGTCATGTGAATTTGGTATTCGTTCGATATTTTGATGAGATGTATGTTGTCTTTCCTCTAGTGGTGTTATGTGAACATCGACTACATGACACTCCACCATTGTTTGGGCCTAGAGGAAGGCATTGGGAAGTAATAATTAGATAATGGGTTGCTAGAGTGACAGAAGCTTAAACCCTAGTTTATGTGTTGCTTCGTAAGGGGCTAATTTGGATCCATATGTTTCATGCTATGGTTAGGTTTACCTTAATACTTCTGTTGTAGTTGCAGATGCTTGCAATGGGGTTAATCATAAGTGGTATTCTTGTCCAAGTAAGGACAGTACCCAAGCACCGGTCCACCCACATCAAATTATCAAAGTACCGAACGCGAATCATATGATCGTGATGAAAACTAGCTTGACGATAATTCCCATGTGTCCTCGGGAGCGCTTTCCTTCATATAAGAGTTTGTCCAGGCTTGTCCTTTTCTACAAAAAGGATTGGGCCATATTGCTGCACCTTATTTACTTTTATTACTTGCTACTCATTACAAATTACCTGATCACAAAACTATCTGTTACCGATAATTTCAGTGCTTGCAGAGAATACCTTACTGAAAACTGCTTATCATTTCCTTTTGCTCCTCGTTGGGTTCGACACTCTTACTTATTAAAAGCTACGATAGACCCCTACACTTGTGGGTCATCAAGACTCTTTTCTGGCACCGTTGTCGGGGAGTGAAGCGCCTTTGGTAGGTGGAATTTGGTAAGGAAAAATTTATATAGTGTGCTGAAATTTTGTCGGGGGTTTGGTGCGACATATGCCAACGGATGGCTTATCATGGTGGGGGCGAGTAGAATGTCGCCGGTGCCTGGAAACAGGATGAGGCGAAGACATGCACGCCGACGAATCTTACCCAGCTTCGGGGCTCTCCGGGGAGATAATACCCCTACTGCTGCTCTGCAGGGTCTTCGCATGATCACTATGGCCAAGTGTTTACACGGTTGCTCCTTGAGCTGTTTCTGGTGGTAGAAGAGGGCAAGGCTAGCTCTCTCTTTCTATCTGTATGGTCTAGAACTACTGGGATCCACCCTCCTTGCATGGGTGCCCTGGGGGGTTTATATAGGCCTACCCCCACGGGTACAATGGTAATTCGGCTAGGCACGGGCCCAGCCGTCAGTGCCTTCGACCTCCGACTTCTCCGCCGACTGCTGGGGCCCACCGACTGGTCTAGTAGGGAGCCGACAGGCCGCGTCCGCCGCGGGCGGGTCTTGCCGGCCGCTGATTACTGTAGTCGTGCTTCTGATGACGCAGGCTTGGTCATGGGGTCGTGGCAACAACCCCGCCGCCTGGTGGGCGATCACTGTGGCCACTCCCCATCTCATCTTGATTAATGGCGCGTGGACCCCGGGGGAGGGCTCGGCCGACTCCCTCGGGCCGACTCCCGACGGGTCCGACTGGCGGTTCTCCCGCCGTCTCCCGAGGTCTCGCTGACTGATGGGCCCCGCTGCCTCCAGGCCGTACAGACAAGCTGTCGTGGGCGCGGGACTTGGTACTGTGGTGCTGATGTCAGGGCCGGCCGGGCAACAGTGCCACGCCGCACGGAGATCTTCCCGGGTATGGCGTGCTGTGGCCATGCCGGCCCTTGGTAAGGGGCGGGAGTGGGCTTCACTGTAGCCATGCCTCTGCCCCGTCCCCTTTGATGAGGTCATGGGTTTGCTGGAGTCGCCGGCCGACTCCCCAAAGCCGGCTTCTCTGGAAGTCGTCCCTGGAACTCGGTCGTGAGCGGGCAGTCGGCCGCCCTGCCGTCGACTCCTCAGGAGACGGCTCTTCGCCCTGGGGTCTTGAGGGGTGCAGCCTGCCCTGATGTCTTGAAAGGTTATGGGACTCGGGTTGGCCTACCCGTGGCCCATTACTCCGATAGTAGTCCTCGAAGCTGGTGAGATGCCACAGACGATCGGCCGAGAAGCCTCAATAGTTTCTTTTTCCGGGTGCTCAACACATGGTCTTGATTGACTTCTGCTGGGCCGTCTACAAGGAGTCGGACTTGCTTAAATCGGACTTTACTCAATTTTGACTTGCTCGGTATCTCGAACGTCGCGGCGGGATTTTAAGTGGCATGCTAGCTAAGCCTCCAGGCCGCCGCCCGTTCTTGGCCTGTCACGCGAGGGCACGTGGCTAGGCCGTCCTGCCAGCCCATGCGTGAGACGGGACAGGCCCACAGGCGGGGCCCGCCACTACCGCGCCTCGGCGCCCGAGCGGATCCACTGCGGCCCCGGTGAACGGTTGGGATTCCCATGGAGTTACTGCGCACAGTAACTTTACGTGGATCGTGGGGGGCGTGGGGTTGTGGGCACAGTAAATCCCCACTTCCGCCCCCTCGGCTTCGCAGCCCACAGGGCTATAAGTAGGGGGAAGAGGGGGGCACGCGCGCCCCTCCTTCCCACTACTCCTCACTCTCTTCCTCCTTGCCGCTCCTCGCACTCCTCCTTCCTCCGCTCTTCTTCGCTCCGCCGCACGCCCAAGCTCCGGCGAACGCTGCGGCGATAGCTCGCGATGAGTTCTTCCTCTGCTGCCGCGCCTCCCCCAGTGTGTTCCGGCACCTGGGATGGTTCTGAGGTTCATGAAGACCACATTGAGTTCCTCCGCCGGACCCATCGGCTTCCCGGCGAGGATCGCGTGCAGGTGCGTCTTGCGCCGGAGGGGGAGATTTCCCCCGCCCCGCAGGAGGGCGAGCGGGTCATCTTTTCACTCGCACTGCCTGCGCGGGCTGGGGCTGCCGGCGAGCAGCTTTTTCCAGTCTTTCTTGGAGTTCTACGGCCTCCAGCCGCACCACTTCACCCCCAACACAGTGGTGCTGCTGTCCGCCTTCGTGGCCTTGTGCGAAGGCTTCCTCGGAGTCCTCCCCACCCTCGAGCTCTGGGGGGGGGGGTTCTTCTTCTCCAAGCTCGACACCCAGGCCACGGGCGTGCCGGCTCAATGCGGCGCCTTCATCGCCGTGCGAAGGTCAGGAGCCGACAACCCCTTCCCCTCCATCTCGCTGATAAAGTCGGTGAAGATGTGGCAGAGATCCTAGTTCTACGTCAGGAACGTCGCCACGAGGGGTGCCTGGGTCAATCTGCTGGCTTTCGAAGCCGGCCCGCCAGCTGGGAGACTGCCCAACTGGTCGTACCGGGCCAGGTCGCTGAAGCCTGCGGGAACCGGCGCCATCACGCGACTCCGAGTGCTGATGCAGTCGGAGTGTCTGACTGGTCTGGACCTGCTGGCCGCCTTCGTCACGCGCCGAGTTCTCCCACTCCAAGGTCGCCCTCACATGATATGCCAGATGAGCGGGCACCGCGACCCGAGTCGGATGTGCACCAAGGACATGCCTCACGAAGAGGTGGCCTTCATGGTGAACTACCTCTCGGACAGCAGGCTCCTAGAGGACTGGCGATTCGGCAAGGAGCCGTACTCCCGCGCCAACCCCCCACCCGTGGTGAGTCGCCTTTCTTTAGATTGTCTTCTTCTTGCCGAGTTTTGTTTTGACCAGTCGGCTTTGGTTAGAATCCCCTTCTTCACCCACCAGCCGGCACCTCGGGGCCGACCCATGAGTTCGTCACCGACCGGGCGGAGAGCGACGTCGACAACCCCGATCTGGGGGCGGCGGCTCTGGAAGACGACACCGAGGGAGGAGGAAGGACAGAAGGTGACTTCAGGCCCTCGGCTACCTTCACCGACTGGCCTGAAGACAACGCCGAGGGAGAAGTCGCCCCTCACCATCGGCCAGGAGCCAGCCAGCCTAGCGCGGGCTCTTCTGCCGCGCCGGGCGCTCCAGGCGGCGGGAAGAAGCGCAGGGCCGTGCCGACCTTGTTCGGCAGTCGGCCGAAGAAGCCCAAGGGCTCGGCTGCGGCGACCCGGTGGGACGAGGCAGCCGCGAAGGCCCTCCGCTTCCGTAAGGAAGTGAAGAAGCCGCCGTTGGTCTCCGCGTAAGTATTCTGTCTTCAAAGTTTTATTCTTTCTTCGTGATTTGTCTGAGTCTCTGCTTGTCCCTCTTTCTTCAGGGCTCCCCTCTCTCTTGAGTGGGTCGCCGCCACCTCCGTCATGGGGTCAGTGGCGACGTCTGCCACCACTCGGTGGATTGACCCCGCTGCTGACCTCCGGGAGGCGACGGAGCAGAATGCGCAGGAGAGGCGCAACGAAGAAGAGGCCCTCCGCCTGGAGAAGGCGGAGGCCGACAAGGCGGAGGCCTCTGCTAAGAAAAAACTAGCGGAGGCCGAAGCCACCGCCGCAGTGAAGCAACAGGCTGAGGAAGCCGCACACCACCAGTCGGCCTTGCTTGTCACCCTGCTGAACTCTGCGCCGCTGCCTCCGGAGTTCACAGGGCCAACTGGAGAAGCCGGCGGGGAGAACCTCGTTGAGGAGAGGGAAGGCGGCGACCCCTCTACTTCGGGCGTGCACGTTTCGCCGCCGCCTCCGCCGCCATCTGAAGGCGCGCAAGGTGAGCAAGCAGCGGACCCTCCGGTGCCGCCGACCAAAGACGAGGCCGTGGCGAGGCTACTCCTCCAAGTCGGCTCGCCAGCGCGCCATCGTCTGGAGAAGGCAACTTTGGCACCCCGCCCCTGGAAGCCGGCACCGCCAGCTCGGCGGCCCCAGACGCCGAAGCGACAAGCGCCGCACCTGTTTGGTGGGTGCGAGGAGGCGGCACAGGGCCGCTAAACCGGGCGAAGCTCCGTGCTGAGGGCGACACTCTCCAGAGTTGCACCAAGGCGTTCCTAGCGTCGCGGGCAGCCGTCCGGGTAAGTTTTTTTTCCTTTGGTCTTTGCTTTCTTGCTCCTCTCTGTGGGGGCACGCCAGCGCACCCACTGGGTGTAGTCCCCGAGTTTCAGGCCGGCTGCTGAGCAGGCGGCCCGAAACTCCAATTGATGAACTTCTGGGTACTAACTTTGTCTGAAATGCTTGTTGCAGGATTACCACAACCTCCGTGTCACTGCCTTCAACCGTAACGTTGAAGAGCTGGGCAAGCGGACCGCTGACTTGGCGGAGAACCGGAGTAAGTCCCCCTCTTTTTTTCTGTGGGGGTGCGCTAGCGCACCCGCAGGCTATAGTCCCCGAGATTCGGGCCGACTGCTAAGCAGTCGGGCCGGATCTCCCCGGCGACCTACTTTATTAACGACTGTTATCTTTATTTCTTTCCTTCAGGAGCCAACGCTGCTCTTCAACAGCAGTTGAGCGAAGCCAACTCTACCCTGCGCGCCAAAGGGGAGGAGTGCAGCAAGCCCGTCGCAGAGCATGATCTGCTGGCCACTCAGTTGGCAGAGCAGAAGGAGCTGCTTGTGAAGTCGCAGAGGGAGGCGGAGGAGACGGAGACCGCCCTCTTGGCCGAGTTCGCGAGCGAGCGCTCCTCCTGGTCTGACAAGGAGGTGCTGCTATCCTTTGGCTTCCACGAGATTGAAGACATTGTTGATGGTGAGCCTCTTTATTTTCTTTCTTCGAGCTGCCGACTTAGATCGTGCCGACTCCTGGTTTTTGACTTGCTTCTTCGTTTCTTCGTGTCTGTGCAGACTTCTTCCCTGGGCAGTCGCAGGCCGCCATCCAAGCCATCGAGGCTAACCGTGAAGGTCGGAGGGCAGAGGGCACAGAGATCGCCGCCGATGACCCCCGAACTCTTGACGAGCACGTCCTGAGCATCGAGGCTCGCCTCCGGCCGGCTCACCGGATGTTGCGCCGGCTCCAGCGCGTTGATGCCCAGGCGATTGCCGCCCTTTGGCCGGATATGCAAGCTCCACGCACCCCCAGCCTGACGGCCAACTGGCTGGAGGTCGCGGCTGGTCGTCTTGAGGCCTGGAAGGGCTCTTCGGCCCGGGCTGGAGCGCGCCGGGCCTTGGAGTTTGTCAAGGCGTGGTACCCGGGGCTGGATCTAGACCGGTTGGCCATGCTTCGTTCGGAGGCCCAGCCGGAGCTGGCGGCTGCGGAAGACGCCCTCGTCAAACGTGCTACGGCGATCGCCGAGTACACCGACACCAGCATCTTCGTCCCCGAGCGGTCTGAAGACGGCGAGGAGGTGCCGTCGGAGTGGTTTGGGATGAACCCAGACTACGACAAGGACTCGGCGGAGGTGATTGGCTCCAGCGTCGAGGAGGAGGATGAAGTGGAGGATGGAGGCGAGGCGGAGGCACCAGAAGACGGAGCAGACGGCCAGCCTCAGCCCAACCGCGCCTCCAGCAACGATCCGCGTGCCACCGAGTCGACTACCGCCGGAGGTGATCAAGCCGAGACTAGCCAGCCGGCTGCCCCGACGCCTGACGCTGGCGCCTCCTCTGACCCTCCGAATCTGTCAGCTGCCTCCTAAGCTGCCGCTGTATCTTTTATTTTATCTGCTTCAATAGTCTTTGAAGAACTTGTTAATTTGCACAATACCACCCGCGGGGTGTATTTTGAACCTCTACTCGATAATTCGGCCAAAGGCCTATGTTATGTAAATATATATATCTATCTTTTCTTGCTCATTGTTCTTTTGGCTTTTTTCCTTTGCCGCTTTCTCTTAGTTGTCTGCCTTGCCAATCGGACAGCCGCTCTGCAGACTGTTGCTGGATCAAGTGCTAGGCTACTTTGGGAAAGCAAGTACTTAGCCGATTTCAAGATTGTTTGAGCAAGTTGGATAGAAGATGACAATCCGACTATCCGAGAGTCGGTTTTCGAGAAAGGCTGGAAGCCATCTTGAGCTATGTTTTATGCTTTGAGTCCTTAGCCATTTTTCATGCGAGTGCCCATTCTACCTTACTGCTGCCCACCGTACAGTCACTCTGCGAGCTGCGGCTTCTGACAGGAGATGGTTTAGGCATCTACACACTACTTGTCCGGCTGCAGGAAGCATTTCATAGTGCAAGGCGGCAAGTCCTCAGGTCGACTTGTCGAGCCCGGTGCCAAGCGGCATGACAAAGAGTAACATACTTGTAGGCATAATTTTTATCATACAGACAAAAGAGGGCAGTCCTCGAGCTCGTCTCGGGGGGCCCGAAGTCTTGGTACTTTAATACAAAAGGTAGCGTGGTACATACTGCATCAACTGTAAAATCTTCGGAGGAGATTTGCATTCCATGGCCGCTCTGTCTCCTTGCTGGAGTCGTCCCTCTTGAGTGCTCGGGGCTTCTGAGCGTCGATCAGGTACTAGGAATCGTCGCCCAGTACTTTGCTGATGATGAAAGGGCCTTCCCAAGGCGCCGACAACTTGTGTTGGTCGGCTATTCGCTGGATCAGCCGGAGCACAAGGTCGCCTTCTTGGAAAGATCTTGGCCTGACTTTCCTATTGTGGTATCGGTGCAGGCTCTGCTGGTAGATGCTGGACCAGCTGAGTGCCAACAGCGGGCCCTCTTCCAGTAGATCGACACCGTCTTGTCGTGCTTCTTCTGCTTCCTCCTTGGTGTACATGGTGACTCGTGGGGAGTCAAACTCTATGTCTGTTGGGATGACGGCTTCGACATCGTAGACGAGGAAGAAGGGCGTGAAGCCGGTTGACTTGTTTGGAGTCGTGCGCAAACTCCAGAGGACGGCTGGAAGCTCGTCGAGCCAGCAGCCAGCCGAGCGCTCCAGAGGCTCGATCAACCGAGGCTTGATGGCGGACAGGATGAGGCCGTTTGCTCGCTCCACTTGGCCGTTTAACTGCGGATGGGCGATGGACGCTAGGTCTAGTCGGATGCCCTGTGTTGCGCAGAAACGGGCCAAGGTGCCTTTGGCAAAATTTGTGCCGTTGTCGGTGATGATGCTGTGTGGTATGCCGTACCGAATTGTGATATCGGTGATAAAGGTCACGGCTGTCGGACCGTTCAGTTTCTTAATTGGCTTCGCTTCCACCCACTTGGTGAACTTGTCCACTGCGACAAGTAGGTGGGTTAAACCACCTCGTGCTGTCTTGAATGGTCCCACCATGTCTAGACCGCAAACTGCGAAAGGCCAGGCAATGGGGATGGTCTTGAGCGCAGAAGCCAGCTGGTGCGGCTTGGAGCTAAACTTCTGGCACCCTTTGCATTTTTAGACCAACTCCTTGGCCTCTTCCAAGGCAGTCGGTCAGAAGAAACCGTGCCGAAAGGCTTTGGTGACGAGTGCTCTTGAAGCCGCATGGTGGCCACATTTGCCTTGATGGATGTCTTTGAGAATCGCCTGGCCTTGCTCTGGCTCTACGCAGCGCTGGTAGACACCAGTGACGCTGCGCCTGACCAGCTCTCTGTTGATTATGGTATAGGCTGCCGCCCGGCATTGTACTTGCCGAGCTGAGATCTCATTAGTTGGTAGCTCTTTGTTCACCAGGAATTTGAGGATGGGCTGGGCCCATGAGGGTGCTGCTATTTCTTCGACTACCAGAAATGCAACTTGGACGAGGACGGCTGGGCTGGGAGGCGGTGGGTTGGAGTCAACAGCCGTTTGCTGGGTTGATGAAGTCCCCAGGCCGACTGGCGCGGTCCTTGGGCCGAGTTCTGGAATCTTCGCGTCCGCCACCGCAGTCCCCGGGCTGGGCTCGACTGTGGCGGCTTTGGAGTCATCCGCCAAAGTCCCCGTTCCGTCTGCCGGAGCTCTAGAGTCGGATCCGCCATCTTCGGGAGGAGCCGACACAAAAATGGAGTCTGATTCTGGTGAAGGCTTGACAGACGGCTTGAGGAGGCGTTGAAGGGCGACGCCGGATGGTATTGCTTGGCGGGTAGAGCCGATTCGTGCCAAGGTGTCTGCTTGGTCGTTGTTGTTTCTTGGCACATGGAGGAACTCACACCCTTCGAAATACCTGCTGAGTTGCTGCACGAGGAAATGGTAGCTCGCCATGTTTGTGTCTTTCGCGTCCCAGTCGCCAGATGACTGCTGGACCATTAAGTGCGAGTCGCCATAACACAAGATCCAGCGGATGCCAAGTTCTTTGGCAAGCCGGAGCCCGTGAATGAGCGCCTCGTACTCGGCAACGTTGTTGGAGGCGGCAAAATGGATTTGCAGTGCATACTTGAGCTTGTCGCCTTTGGGAGAGGTGAGGACGACGCCGGCTCCCAAGCCGGTGCACATCTTGGAGTCGTCGAAGTGCATCCGCCAATGAGTGGGGTCAGGCGCTGGAGGCAGGTACTGGGTCTCGGCCCAGTCGACGAGGAAGTCGGCCAGTGCTTGTGTTTTGATAGCGGTGCAGGGATGGTAGTAGATGGTGTAAGGAGCCAGCTCTATGGCCCACTTGGCCACTCGACCAGAAGCGTCTCGGCTACCGATGATCTCGGAAAGTGGAGTCGTGCAGACCACCGTGATTGGATGCTCTTGAAAATAAGGCTTCAATTTCTTGGCAGCAAAGTGTACGCCATAGCACATCTTCTGGTAGTGGGGGTAGTTCTGCTTGGAGGTCGACAGTACCTCGCTCAGGTAATATACTGGTCTCTGGACAGGCAGCGCCTTGCCTTCCTCCTTGCGCTCCACTACCATGACTGTGCTGACTACCCGGCTGGTGGCAGCGATGTACAGGAGCATAGGTTCCTTAGGAGTTGGAGCCGCCAGGACAGGTGGAGTAGTCAGCATCTTCTTCAACTGGTGAAAAGCTTCGTCCGCCTTATGGTTCCATTCGAAAAAAGTGGTCTTCTTCATGAGTTGGTATAAGGGGAGAGCTTTCTCGCCCAGCCGACTGATGAATCGGCTGATGGATGCTAAGCAGCCGGTGAACTTCTGCACATCCAGTAGTCGACTAGGTACCTCCATCCTCTCGATGGCCTTGATTTTTACTGGGTTGCATTCTATGCCGCGTTCAGAGACCAGGAAACCTAGCAGCTGGCCGGCTGGTACTTCGAAGACACACTTCTCGGGGTTGAGCTTGATCTGGAACCGGCGTAGGTTCTCAAAGGTCTCCTTGAGGTCTTCCAACAGTGTTCCACGCTTCTCCGTGGGCGTTCCTGCCGAGCTGCTTGAGGAGGCACTTCTGCATGCAACGCTGAAAGGTGGCGCCAGCATTCCTTAAGCCAAACGTCATGGTGAGGTAGCAGAATGCTCCAAACAGCATGATGAAGGCGGTCTTCAATCTGTCAGCCGGGTTCATCTTGATCTGGTGATATCCTGAGTATGCATCCAAGAAACTCAACAACTCGCATCTGGCTATGGAGTCTATCACCTGGTCAATTCTTGGTAGAGCAAATGGGTCCTTGGGGCAGGCCTTGTTGAGGCTCGTGTAGTCAATACACATTCACCATTGCTTGTTCTTCTTTAGCACCAGGACCGGATTTGCCAGCCACTCTGGGAAGAAAACTTCCATAATGAAGCCAGCTGCTAGGAGTCGGGCTATCTCTTCTCTGACAACTCTTCTCTTTTCTTCTGATAAGCGGCGCAGGGGCTGCCTGACCGGCTTTGCATCAGATCGAACATGTAACTTGTGCTCGGCGAAATCCGTCGGTACACCTGGCATGTCTTTGGGAGACCATGTGAAGATGTCCCGATTCTCACGGAGGAAATCGACGAGCTCGCCTTCCTATTTGCTGTCGAGGTTTGCACCTACGACGGCATACCTCTCTGGGTGCTCCAGATCCAAGGGTATCTTCTTTGTCTCTTTGGCCGGCTTGAACGAACCTCCGGCTTCTGACTCCTTTGGGTCGGGCGATATCTCTGGCTGCTTGCCGGCCATCGCCACAACTCGTTCAAGGAGTCGCTTCTCGGCTGTGATCACCAGGGACTCGGCCAGCCGACTGCTCTCGGCCGCGCAAGCGGACGACTTCCGGTAGTCGCCGGCCACAGTCAGAATTCTCCTGGAACTGGGCATCTTCATCTTGAGGTAGGCGTAGTGGGGGACCGCCATGAACTTAACCAAGGCGGGTCGGCCAAGCAACACATGGTATGGGCTCTCAAGGTCCACCACCTCAAACCAAACAGACTCTCTTCGGAAGTGATCTTTGTCCCCAAAGAGGACGTCAATCAGGATCTTGCCGATTGGTGAGCAGGAAAGCCCAGGAACAATGCCGTGGAACACAGTCTGGCTGTTCTGAAGCTGTCTTTGCTTGATTCCTAACTTCTCCATGGTGTCCTTGTACAGGATATTGATGCTGCAACCCCCGTCTATCAGAACTCGCGAGAAACGCGCGGCCCGTTTGTCCGTGGCAAAGGTGGCATCCAGGACCAAGGCGTAGGAACCCAGACTTGGCATCACTTCTGGGTGGTCAGCCCTGCTCCAGCTAATGGGATTCTCAGACCAGTGCATGAACTCTGGTGTCTCTGAGGCTACTACGTTCACCTTTTGTCGCTGCAGCCGCCTGCTGCGTCGATCATCAGCCACGCTGGTGAACACCACATAGGCTCCATGCTCTTCAGGGTATTCGTCTTGTATTGCGCCGACTGGCCTGACTGCCGGCTGCTGGGGCGGAGGCGGAGGCGGCTGCCCAGCAGGCAGGGGTGGTAGGAGGCCGTCTCCCTTCACGATCCTGGTGAGCCAGTGGCACTTCCGGGTGGTGTGATTCGACGGCTTCGCGCCGCTGTGGAACTTGCAAGGTCCATCCAAGGTCTGCTCATAGGAGAAGGCCGACAACCAGTTTGGCTTGCCGCCTTTCTGTCGCTTGGGCGGAGGCTGCTCTTCTGGTTGCTGGGCTTCAACGGTCGCGACCTGCCAGCTGCCGGAAGCCGGCTGTGGGGCCTTGCGCTTGTTGTCGCCATGCTGCTGTCGCCGGCCGGTGTCTGCCACCGGAGTTCTTGTAGCCTGAGGAGCTACTTTGCCAGTCGTGCTGATTTGAATTTCCGCCTTCATGGAGGAGTCGGCCGTGGCGTACTTGTCTGCTATGATCAGCAGCTCGTCGAGGGTTTCTGGCTCGTCGTAGAGGAGCTTGTGCTTGAGGAGGGTGCCTTCTCGGCAGCCGGCTGTGAAGTACTCAATGGCCTGCACCTCATGCACGCCCTCGCAGGAGTTCCGGAGCTCAGCCCAACGCGTGAGGTAGTCGTGAGTCGACTCGTCAGCACCTTGCACGCACAAGGAGAGCTGACGAGGCTTGGGAGGACGCTTGTACGTGCTGGTGAAGTCGCGGACGAACGCTTCAGTGAAGTCGACCCAGCTGTTGATGCTGCGGGGCTTTAGGCTGTTCAGCCACGTCCGGGCCGTGCCCTGGAGCATGAGCGGAACGTATTTTATGGCGACACGCTTGTTGCCGTTTGCTATGCTGACAGCCATGGAATAGTCGACTAGCCAGTCTTCCGGCTTCACGGAGCCGGTAGACTTGGGCGTGTCTCTTGGGAGGGTGAACCCTCTGGGAAAGGGCTCGTCCCGAATGCGGGGCCCGAAACAAGGCAGACCCAGCTCGTCTTCTTCTTCCAGCGCCAGGGACCGGTGAAGTCTGTCGATCCGGTGGTGGGCGTCATTCTCTCCAACCCCCTCTCGGCGGCCAAGGCAGTCGCCGAGAGTCGGATGGTCAACAGGCGGTAGGGAGACTCGCCTCTCCTTGCGGGGAGGGGGAGGCGGACAGTCGTCCCGCCATTCCACTGCTCTCGGGTGGCCATCTCGGTCGCGCTCTATGGTAATGCGAGTCCGACTGTGGCTGACAGCCGGCTCCTTGTCCTTTCTTCCTCGGGCGCCGCCAGTCGACGTCCGAGACGTCGCGCCTTGATCTCGGTGCGGGTCGTCGTTTGGCCGCTGCGGCGCCTCCGTGCGGCAACCGGCCTCGTTCTGCGCGGCAGCCGCGTCGAGGAGCCGCTGGACTCGCTCCATCATGAGGTGGCATTTTTCACCCTCGAAATTGTCCAGCTCATCCGCCGCTGCCTCGGTGGCTTGTATGTTCTCCGCCGGTGTAGCGTACACGGGGCGGCTAGCCCCAAACAGGCTGGCGATGGCTATGCCGCGCTGCTGGACCGCGCCAAGGCGGCTGGGCCCTGTCGGGGCCGGCGAGCCGCCAACGGCGCGATCCATCTCCTGCTGGTAAGCTTCTGAGAAGCGTCTCATGCTGGCCAGCTTCTTCGCGCCTTCAACGAGCTGAAGGCGGCGCGCTTCTAACGTCTCCGCGTCAGCGTCTTCCGGAATGGGCGCAGTCAGGTCTTGCAGCGCTGCGGCGAATGAATCGGGCGCTCCTCCGCCAGGGAACTCGTCATGACTGATGACTAGCACCTCAGTGACGGTGCTTCCGTCGCTCTCTGCGTGGGGGAGAGGTTCGTCGTAGACCACCACGTTGGTGGGGAACGCGTCGATCGACGCGGTGTCATAGTCGACCAGCATCGGGTCGGTGGAGCCTACGGACTCCAAGTCTATGGCAGGCTTGCCGGAAACGTGGAGTTGATCGAGGAGGCCCGCGAGGAGGTTTTCGGGGCCGCCCGCGCCTGTGTTGGACGCAAGTTCGTCGGAGAGGCAGACCTCGCTGACAAGTTCGGCCAAGGAGCTGGCTGCGCAGGCGATCTCAACGCCGCGCAGCGCGTCGATGCAGACTTCGCCTGGCGTGCCTGGCTGGCTGCGCTCGCCAGGGAGGAAAAGGGTTCCCGTCCAGAACAGATCTCCGGACGGCGGTGCACCAGGCCCCAAGGTGGGCGCCAAATGTCGGGGGTTTGGTGTGACATATGCCAACGGATGGCTTATCATGGTGGGGGCGAGTAGAACAACGCCGGTTCCTGGAAACGGGATGAGGCGAAGACATGCACGCCGGCGAATCTTACCCAGCTTCGGGGCTCTTTGGGGAGATAATACCCCTACTGCTGCTCTGCGGAGTCTCCGCATGATCACTATGGCCAAGTGTTTACACGGTTGCTCCTTGAGCTGTTTCTGGTGGTAGAAGAGGGCAAGGCTAGCTCTCTCTTTCTATCTGTATGGTCTAGAACTACTGGGATCCCCCCTCCTTGCATGGGTGCCCTGGGGGGTTTATATAGGCCTACCCCCCAGGGGTACAATGGTAATTCGGCTAGGCACGGGCCCAGCCATCAGTGCCTCCGACCTCCGACTTCTCCGCCGACTGCTGGGGCCCGCCGACTGATGGGCCCCGCCGACTGGTCTAGTACGGAGCCGACAGGCCGCGTCCGCCGCGGGCGGGTCTTGCCGGCTGCTGATTACTGTAGCCGTGCTTCTGATGACGCAGGCTTGGTCATGGGGTCGTGGCAACAGCCCCGTCGCCTGGCGGGCGATCACTGTGGCCACTCCCCATCTCATCTTGATTAATGGCGCGTGGGCCCCGGGGGAGGGCTTGGCCGACTCCCCCGGGCCGACTCCCGACGGGTCTGACTGGCGGTTCTCCCGCCGTCTCCCGAGGTCTCGCTGACTGGTGGGCCCCGCTGCCTCCAGGTCGTACAGACGAGCTGTCGTGGGCGCAGGACTTGGTACTGTGGTGCTGATGTCAGGGCCGACCGGGCAACAGTGCCACGCCGCACGGAGATCTTCTTGGGTACGGCGTGTTGTGGCCATGCCTGCCCTTGGTAAGGGGCGGGAGTGGGCTTCTCTGTAGCCACGCCTCTGCCCCGTCCCCTTTGATGAGGTCATGGGTTTGCTGGAGTCGCCGGCCGACTCCCCAAAGCCGGCTTCTCTGGAAGTCGTCCCTGGAACTCGGCCGTGAGCGGGCAGTCGGCCGCCCTGCCGTCGACTCCTCAGGAGATGGCTCTTCGCCCTGGGGTCTTGAGGGGCGCAGCCTGCCCCGATGTCTTGAAAGGTTATGGGACTCGGGTTGGCCTACCCGTGGCCCACTACACCGACAAATTTACTGTCACTTGTTACTATGGAACATAATCCTTTGAGGGGCTTGTTCGGGGTATCTTCACCCCGACTAGTAGAGCAAAGAGTTGATCCTCAACCTACTGAACCTACTGAAAATGTTTACTTTGAAATTCCTTTAGGTATGATAGAGAAACTACTAGCTAATCCTTTTGTAGGAGATGGAACATTGCATCCTGATTTGCGCTTAATCTATGTGGATGAAGTTTATGGATTATTTAAGCTTGCAAGTATGCCCGAGGATGTCATCAAGAAGAGGGTCTTCCCTTTATCTTTGAAGGGAGATGCATTGACATGGTATAGGCTATGTGATGATATGGGATCTTGGGACTATAAGCGATGAAATTGGAATTTCACCAGAAGTTTTATCCTATGCATCTTGTTCATCGTGATCGTAATTATATATATAATTTTTGGCCTCACAAAGGAGAAAGCATCGCTCAATCTTGGGGGAGGCTTAAGTCAATGTTATATGCATGCCCCAATCATGAGCTCTCAAGAGAAATGATTATTCAAAATTTTTATGCTCGGCTTTCTCTCAGTAATCGCTCCATGCTCGATACTTCTTGTACTGGATCTTTTATGATGAAGACTATTGAATTCAAATGGGATTTATTGGAAAGAATTAAATGCAAGTCTGAAGATTGGGATCTCAATGAAGGTAAGGAGTCAGGTATGACACCTAAGTTTGATTGTGTTAAATCTTCTATGGATACCGATGCTTTCCGTGAATTTAGCACTAAATATGGACTTGACTCTGAGATAATAGCTTCCTTTTGTGAATCCTTTGCTACTCACGTTGATCTCCCTAAGGAGAAGTGGTTTAAATATAATCCTCCCATTGAAGTAAAATTAGTTGCACCTATTAAAGTTCATGAAAAGACTATCACTTATAATGATCCTTTTGTTCCTACTGCTTATGTTGAGAAACCACCTTTCCCTCTTAGAATAAAGGATCATGCTGAAGTTTCAACTGTAGTCAACAAAAGTAATATTAGGACACATAAACCCCCTGAGCAAGTTAAAGTTGAACCTAATATTGCTATGGTTAAAGATCTCTTGGCCGGTAATATTGATGGGCATGTTATTTACTTCTGTAATGAGACTGCTAGAATTGCTAGACCTGATACTAAAAATAAACATAGACTAGTTGTAGGCATGCCTGTTATTTCTGTTAAAATAGAACATCATTACTATCATGGCTTATGTGATATGGGTGCTAGTGCAAGTGCAATACCTCATTCCTTATACAAAGAAATTATGCATGGTATTGCACCTGCTGAGATAGAAGATATCGATGTTACCATTAAGCTTGCCAATAGATATACTATTTCACCAATTGGGATTGTTAGAGATGTTGAAGTCTTTTGTGGGAAGGTTAAATATCCTGCTGATTTTCTTGTTCTTGGTTCCCCACAAGATAGCTTTTGTCCCATTATATTTGGTAGACCCTTCCTGAATACTGTTAATGCTAAGATAGACCGCAATAAGGATATTGTTTCTGTTGGTTTAGGGGATATGTCTCATGAGTTTAATTTTGCTAAATTTCATAGACAACCGCAAGATAAAGAATTGCCTAGTAAAGATGAAATTATTGGTCTTGCTTCTATTGTCGTGCCTCCTACTGATCCTTTAGAACAATATTTGCTAGACCATGAAAATGATATGTTCATGAATGAAAGAAGGGAAATAGATGAAGTATTCTTTAAACAGGGACCTATTCTGAAACACAACTTGCCTGTTGAAATCCTAGGGGATCCTGCTCCACCCAAGGGTGATCCCGTGTTTGAGCTTAAACCATTACCTGATACTCTTAAATATGCTTATCTTGATGAAAAGAAGATATATCCTGTTATTATTAGTGCTAACCTTTCAGAGAAGGAGGAAGAGAAATTATTGAAAACTCTGAAGAAGCACTGTGCTGCTATTGGATATACTCTTGATGATCTTAAGGGCATTAGTTCCACTTTATGTCAACACAAAATAAATTTGGAGAAAGACGCCAAACCAGTTATTGATCACCAACGACAGCTAAATCCTAAGATGAAAGAAGTGGTAAGAAAGGAAATATTAAAGCTCCTTGAAGCAGGTATAATTTATCCCGTTGCTGATAGTCAGTGTGTAAGCCCTGTCCATTGTGTCCCTATGAAGGGAGGTATTACTGTTGTTCCTAATGATAAAGATGAATTGATTCCGCAAAGAATTATTACAGGTTATAGGATGATAATTGATTTCCACAAATTAGATAAAGCTACTAAAAAGATCATTACCATTTGCCTTTCATTGATCAAATGCTAGAAAGATTATCCAAACATACACAGTTTTGCTTTCTAGATGGTTACTCTGGTTTCTCTCAAATACCTGTGTCAGCTGACGATCAAGAAAATACTACTTTTACCTTCCCTTTCGGTACCTTTTCTTATAGACATATCCCTTTTGGTTTATTTAATGCACCTGCTACCTTTCAAAGATGCACGATGGCTATATTCTCTGACTTTTGTGAAAAGATCTGTGAAGTTTTCATGGATGATTTCTCTGTTTATGGATCCTCTTTTTATGATTGCTTGAGCAACCTTGATCGAGTTTTGCAGAGATGTGAAGAAACGAAGCTTGTCTTGAATTGGGAGAAGTTCCACTGCATGGTTAATGAAGGTATTGTCTTGGGGCATAAAATTTCTGCAAGAGGTATTGAAGTTGATAAAGCTAAAGTTGATGCTATTGAAAAGATGTCGTGTCCCAAGGACATCAAAGGTATAAGAAGTTTCCTTGGTCATGCAGGTTTTTATAGGAGGTTCATTAAGGACTCCTCAAAAATTTCTCGGCCTCTGACTAACCTATTACAAAAGATATTCCTTTTGTATTTGATGATGATTGTGTAGAAGCATTTGATATAATTCAGAAAGCTTTGATTTCTGCACCTATTGTTCAGCCACCTGATTGGAATTTACCCTTTGAAATTATGTGTGATGCTAGTGGTTATGCTGTAGGTGCTGGTCTAGGGCAAAGAGTTGATAAGAAATAAAATGTTATTCAATATGCTAGTAAAACTCTAGACAATGCCCAGAGAAATTATGCTACTACTGAAAAAGAATTTTGAGCAGTTGTATTTGCATGTGATAAGTTCAGACCTTATATTGTTGATTCTAAAGTAACTATCCACACTGATCATGCTACTATTAAATACCTTATGGAAAAGAAAGATGCTAAACCTAGACTTATTAGATGGGTTCTCTTGCTACAAGAATTTGATTTGCATATGATTGATAGAAAGGGAGCTGAGAACCCCATTGCGGACAACTTGTCTAGGTTAGAGAATGTTCTTGATGACCCACTACCTATTGATGATAGCCTTCCTGATGAACAATTAGATGTCATAAATGCTTCTCGTACTGCTCCATGGTATGCTGATTATGTTAATTATATTGTTGCTAAATTTATACCACCTAGTTTCATATACAAGCAAAAGAAAAAATTCTTCTATGATTTAAGGCATTAGTTTTGGGATGACCCACATATTATAAAGGAGTAGATGGTGTTATTAGATGTTGTGTACCTGAGCATGAACAGGAACAGATCCTATGCAAATGTCACTTCGAAGCCTATGGAGGGCACCATGCTAGAGATAGAACTGCACACAAGGTGTTGCAATCCGGTTTTTATTGGCTTACTCTCTTCAAGGATGCACGTAAGTTTGTCCTGTCTTGTGATGAATGTCAAAGAATTGCTAATATTAGTAGACGTCAAGAAATGCATATGAATTATTCACTTGTTATTGAACCATTTGATGTTTGGGGCTTTGATTATATGGGACCTTTTCCTTCCTCTAATGGGTATACACATATTTTAGTTGCTGTTGATTACGTTACTAAGTGGGTAGAAGCTATTCCAACTAGTAGTGCTGATCATAACACCTCTATTAAGATGCTTAAAGAAGTTATTTTCCTGAGGTTTGGAGTCCCTAGATATTTAATGACTGATGGTGGTTCACATTTTATTCATGGTGCCTTTCGTAAAATGCTTGCTAAGTATGATGTTAATCATAGAACTACATCTCCTTATCACCCGCAGTCTAGTGGTCAAGTAGAATTGAGTAATAGAGAGCTGAAATTAATTTTGCAAAAGAGCGTTAATAGATCTAGGAAGAATTGGTCCAAGAAACTTGATGATGCATTATGGGCTTATAGAACTGCATATAAAAATCTTATGGGTATGTCTCCTTATAAAATGGTTTATGGAAAAGCATGTCACTTACCTCTTGAACTAGAACATAAGGCATATTGGACTATTAAAGAGCTCAATTATGATTTCAAACTTGCCGGTGAGAAGAGGTTATTTGACATTAGCTCACTTGATGAATGGAGAACCCAAGCCTATGAGAATGCCAAATTGTTTAAAGAAAAGGTTAAAAGATGGCATGACAAAAGGATACAAAAGTGTGAGTTTAATGTAGGTGATTATGTATTGCTATACAACTCTCGTTTAAGATTTTTTGTAGGCAAACTTCTCTCTAAATGGGAAGGTCCTTACTTTATCGAGGAGGTCTGTCGTTCCGGTGCCATAAAAATCAACAACTTCGAAGGAACAAATCCGAAGGTGGTGAACGGTCAAAGAATCAAACATTATATCTCAGGTAATCCCATAAATGTTGAAACTAATATTATTGAAACCATAACCCCGGAGGAATACATAAGGGACACTTTTCGGAACGTTTCAGACACCGAAAAGGAATAGGTACGTGGTACAGTAAGTAAACCGACTCCAAAACAGTTCTAATGGCAATTTTTCTCCGTTTTGGAATATTTAAGAAAATAGGAAAATAAGAAGAAGACCGGAAAGGACATGAGGCTTCCACGAGGGTGGAGGGCGCGCCCTACCCCCCTGGGCGCGCCCCCTGCCTCGTGGGCACCTCATGTGCTCTCTGGGCTCTGTTTTCTTGCACGATACTTCTTTTGGTTGGTAAAAATTCATTATATAATCTCCCGAAGGTTTTGACCAACGTATCACGCAAATCTCTCCTGTCTTTGTTTCGAGATGTTTTTCTGACAGATCTAGGTTGCCATGACGTCTTCAAGTGCCCCCCAAGGACAAGTTCTTCGAGAAGGTCATCAACCCCTACCTCGCGGAGGTGATGTAACACCCTCAAACCATTGATATGCGTGAGGGGTTGTTGCACATCCGCGATGCTGTGGGACCAAGGAGGACCGGAAGCGTGGAGACAAGGCTCGAGGCAATGGAGCAACAAGTTTTCAAGTGCGAGGAGATGGTGGAGCGTGGACTCGACTACAATCACATAATGATCAAGGAGTTCACCGACAACCACAAGCTGGACGCCAAGGACATTGGGGAGGCCATCTTCAAGCTTCATGAGAAAATCGAGCGCCTCCAAGCCCAGATCTATGACCTGCAAAACCAAAACTATGAGTATGAATGTAGATTCAAGAGGGTGAGTTTGGCTGCAGATTTTAGGATCTCGGAGACTCTATCATCCTTCTATGATGGTGAGCCTATGCCTTGGAAGATGGACGACAAGCCTACATCATCAACAACTCCTTCATCACCACCTCCGAGGAAGGAAGCATAAACACATGGGTATGGGCACTCCCCTTGGCAACTACCAAGCTTGGGGAGTGCCCCGGTATCGTATCACCATCACACCTTTTATCTTTACTGTTTTTCTTAGTTCGATCTTTTTGATAACATCTTGATCTGGCAGAGTAAAGTTTTAGCATGATCTAGTTGTGAGTTTTGCTTTATGATCTTCCTATGCAATCGAGTCCGTGAGCTATATATAATAAATAATAGTGTTGAGTCAAGGGCTTGATTATTTTGCTATGATCTTGAGGGAATAAAATAAAAGAGAAGAAATATAAAGAAATAAAGAGATCATATGGATCTTATGGAGAGTAATGAGCTCACATATAAAGAGTATGATGAATAAAAGTTGTTGAGAGTTGACAAACATAGTTTTGCTCATCATTGCAATTAATAGGAAGTAATAAAGAAAGAGAGGTTCACATATAAATATACTATCTTGGACATCTTTTATGATTGTGAGCACTCATTAAAGTATGATATGCTAAAGAGTTGATGTTGTACAAGGAAGGCAACGTAATGGGTTATGTTTCTTACATCTGATACAAATTATATTGTCATGGATCATCCAACATGTTGAGCTTGCCTTTCCCTCTCACGCTAGCCAATTTCTTTGCACCAAGTAGAGATACTACTTGTGCTTCCAAATGTCCTTAAACCCAGTTTTGTCATGAGAGTCCACCATATCTACCTATGGATTGAGTAAGATCCTTCAAGTAAGTTGTCATCGGTGCAAGCAATAAAAATTGCTCTCTAAATATGTATGACTTATTAGTGTGGAGAAAATAAGATTTATACGATCTTGTGATATGGAAGAAATAAAAGCGAGGACTGCATAATAAAGGTCCATATCACAAGTGGCAATATAAAGTGACATTCTTTTGCATTAAGATTCCGTGCATCCAACCATAAAAGCGCATGACAACCTCTGCTTCCCTTTGCGAAGGGCCTATCTTTTATTCTTGCCTTATACTTCATGCAAAGAGTCATGGTGATATCTACCTTTCCTTTTTACATTTTATCCTTTGGCAAGCACAATGTGTTGGAAAGATCCTGATATATATAGCTAACTGGATGTGAGTTTTCATGAACTTTTATTGTTGACATTACCTTTGAGGTAAAACTTTGGGAGGCAAAATTATAAGCCCCTATCTTTCTCTGTGTCCGATTAAAACTCCATACCCATAAGTATTGCGTGAGTGTTAGCAATTGTGAAAGACTAAATGATAGTTGAGTATGTGGACTTGCTGAAAAGCTCTATATGAAGTTTATGATTCATACTTGAAATTGTGATTGAATTGTTACTTTACCATAAGAGATCATATGACAATATATATATATATATATATATATATATATGTTGCTATTCTAAGAATGATCATGATGCCCTCATGTCCATATTTTATTTTTATTGACACCTCTATCTCTAAACATGTGGACATATTTTTCGGTTTCGGCTTTCACTTGAGGACAAGCGAGGTCTAAACTTGGGGGAGTTGATACGTCCATTTGCATCATGCTTTTATATCGATATTTATTGCATTATGGGCAGTCATTACACATTATGTCACAATACTTATGCCTATTATCTCTTATTTTACAAGGTTTACATGAAGAGGGAGAATGCCGGCAGCTGGGATTCTGGGCTAGAAAAGGAGCAAATATTAGAGACCTATTCTGCACAGCTCCAAAAGTCCTGAAACTTCACGGAAGTTATTTCCAGAATATAGTAAAAGTATTGAGCGAAGAAAGTTCCAGAGGGGGGGCACACCCTGGCCACGAGGGTGGGGGGTGCGCCCTACCCCCCTAAGCGCAACCCCTGCCTCATGGGATCCCTGGTGGCCCTCCGATGCCCATCTTCTGCTATATGAGGTCTTTCACCCGAGGAAAAATAATAAGCAAGCTTTCGGAAGAAACTCCGCCACCACGAGGCGGAACCTTGGCTGAATCAATCTAGGGCTCTGGCAGAGCTGTTCTGCTGGGGAAACTTTCCTCCGGGAGGGGGAAATCATCACCATCGTCATCACCAATGATCCTCTCATCAGGAGGGGGTCAATCTCCATTAACATCTTCACCAGCACCATCTCATCTAAAACCCTAGTTCATCTCTTGTATCCAATCTTTGTATCCAACCCTCAGATTGGTACCTGTGGGTTGCTAGTAGTGTTGATTACTCCTTGTAGTTGATGCTAGTTAGTTTACTTGGTGGAAGATCATATGTTCAGATCCATTATGCATATTAATACCCCTCTGATTATGTACATGAATATGCTTTGTGAGTAGTTACGTTTGTTCCTGAGGACATGGGAGAAGTCTTGCTATAAGTAGTCATGTGAATTTGGTATTCGTTCGATATTTTGATGAGATGTATGTTGTCTTTCCTCTAGTGGTGTTATGTGAATGTCGACTACATGACACTTCACCATTGTTTGGTCCTAGAGGAAGCCATTGGGGGCTGATTTGGATCCATATGTTTCATGCTATGGTTAGGTTTAATTAGATGATGGGTTGCTAGAGTGACAGAAGCTTAAACACTAGTTTATGCATTGCTTCGTAAGGGGCTGATTTGGATCCATATGTTTCATGCTATGGTTAGGTTTACCTTAATACTTATGTTGTAGTTGCGGATGCTTGCAATGGGGGTTAATCATAAGTGGGATGCTTGTCCAAGTAAGGACAGTACCCAAGCACCGGTCCACCCACATATTAAATTATCAAAGTACTGAACGCGAATCATATGATCGTGATGAAAACTAGCTTGATGATAATTCCCATGTGTCCTCGGGAGCGCTTTCCTTCATATAAGAGTTTGTCCAGGCTTGTACTTTGCTACAAAAAGGATTGGGCCATCTTGCTGCACCTTATTTACTTTTATTACTTGCTACTCGTTACAAATTACCTTATCACAAAACTATCTGTTCCCGATAATTTTAGTGCTTGTAGAGAATACCTTACTGAAAACTGCTTATCATTTCCTTCTGCTCGTCATTGGGTTCGACACTCTTACTTATAGAAAAGCTACGATAGATCCCCTACACTTGTGGGTCATCATGTTTCAGCATCAGAAATAGAAATATCATTGGGATTCTCAGGTGTGTCAACAACAGGTTTACTAGAAGCATGCAAAGTCCTATCATTTTTCTTTTTCTTCTTCTTAGAAGAACTAGGTGCATCATCATTAGTTCTCTGAGAATCTTGCTCAATTCTCTTAGGGTGGCTGTCGGTGTCAAAACCGGCGGATCTCGGGTAGTGGGTCCCGAACTGTGCGTCTAGGCCGGATGGTAACAGGAGGCAGGGAACATGATGTTTTACCCAGGTTCGGGCCCTCTTGATGGAGGTAAAACCCTACGTCCTGCTTGATTAATATTGATGATATGGGTAGTACAAGAGTAGATCTACCACGAGATCAAGGAGGCTAAACCCTAGAAGCTAGCCTATGGTATGATTGTTGTATATGGAGTTGATTGCCTACGGACTACAACCCTCCGGTTTATATAGACACCGGATAGGGTTAGGGTTACATAGAGTCGGTTACAATGGTAGGAGATCTTGAATATCCGCATCGCTAAGCTTGCCTTCCACGCCAAGGAAAGTCCCATCCGGACACGGGACGAAGTCTTCAATCTTGTATCTTCATAGTCGAGGAGTCCGGCTGAAGGTATAGTCCGGCTACCCAAACACCCCCTAATCCAGGACTCCCTCAGTAGCCCCTGAACTAGGCTTCAATGACGACGAGTCCGGCGCGCAAATTGTCTTCGGCATTGCAAGGCGGGTTCCTCCTCCAAGTCCTTCATAGAAGATTGTAAACACCAAGAGTAGTGTACGGCTCTGCAAAATAAGTTTCCACATATTGCCATAGAGAGAATAATATTAACACAAATCAAATCTGCTGACGTATTCCGCAGTGCGTCATCACACTACGGCCAGGTCCTTTACTCGAATCGTTTTTACTTTTCCACCTCAGCATGTTTTGCGAGGCGGTTTCCTTGGCACGTCTTGTCAAAGCAGAGATTGTGTACCCCCTTTACGGGATTCTCATCAATACGGACGTGGGTAACCCAACCGCATCGTTTATCACGGCGCTTGGGAAGCAAGCGAGTTTTACTAGGCTGGTGGGGACGCACAACCGCATCCGCTCATATAAGGGGATAAGGATCCACCTTTTTACCAACGCCTTCTTCCTCCTTTGCCTATCCATCTCCTGCGCACTCGAGCTCCAGCGCCCAAGCCTGCACTTCCCACCTCAACCTTCTCCAGCAATGTCCGGAGCGGGAGGCAAGTGGATGGTCTCCTCCGCTACGGAGGGCCAAGTCAAGAAGCTAAGGAAGGCCGGATACCTGTCTAAGGACATCGCGCACTGGCTTCACGAAAAGGGGCAGCTTCTCCCCACCCCAAGTCCCCATGAGAGGGTAGTATTTCTTCCCCACTTCCTCCGCGGACTGGGTTTTCCACTCCACCCATTTGTCCGGGGGCTTATGTTCTACTACGACCTGGATTTCCATGATCTGGCCCCGAACTTCGTCCTCAACATGTCGGCGTTTATCATCGTGTGCGAGGCTTTCCTCCGCGTCCTGTTGGGGAACGTAGCATAAATTCAAAATTTTCCTACGTGTCACCAAGATCTATCTATGGAGTCATCTAGCAACGAGGGAGGAGTGGATCTACATACCCTTGTAGATCGCACGCGGAAGTGTTCAAGAGAACGGGGTTGATGGAGTCGTACTCGTCGTGATCCAAATCACCGATGATCCTAGCGCCGAACGGACGGCACCTCCGCGTTCAACACACATACGGAGCAGCGACGTCTCCTCCTTCTTGATCCAGCAAGGGGGGAGGAGAGGTTGATGGAGATCCAACAGCACGACGGCGTGGTGGTGGAAGTAGCGGGATTCCAACAGGGCTTCGCCAAGCGCTGTGGGAGGAGGGAGATGTGTCATGGGAGGGAGAGGGAGGCGCCAAGGCTTAGGTTTGGTTGCCCTCCCTTCCCCCCACTATATATAGGGCCAAGGGAGACGGGGAGGGCGCAGCCTTGCCCCTTCCTCCAAGGAAGGGTGCGGCCAAGGGGGGGAGGAGTCCATCCTCCCCAAGGCACCTCGGAGGTGCCTTCCCCCTTTAGGACTCTCCCCTCCTTTTGTTCCTTTGGCGCATGGGCCTCTAGGGGCTGGTGCCCTTGGCCCATGTAGGCCAAGGCGCACCCCCTACAGCCCATGTGGCCCCCGGGGCAGGTGGCCCCACACGGTGGACCCCCGGGACCCTTTCGGTGGTCCCGGTACAATACCGGTGACCCCGAAACTTGTCCCGATGGCTGAAACAGCACTTCCTATATATAATTCTTTACCTCCGGACCATTCCGGAACTCCTCGTGACGTCCGGGGTCTCATCCGGGATTCCGAACAACTTTCGGGTTACCGCATACTAATATCTCTATAACCCTAGCGTCACCGAACCTTAAGTGTGTAGACCCTACGGGTTCGGGAGACATGCAGACATGACCGAGATGACTCTCCAGTCAATAACCAACAGTGGGATCTGGATACCCATGTTGGCTCCCACATGTTCCATGATGATCTCATCGGATGAACCACGATGTCAAGGACTTAATCAATCCCGTATACAATTCCCTTTGTCTATCGGTACGATACTTGCCCGAGATTCGATCGTCGGTATCCCAATACCTTGTTCAATCTTGTTACCGGCAAGTCTCTTTACTCGTTCCGTAACACATCATCCCGTGATCAACTCCTTGATCACATTGTGCACATTATGATGATGTCCTACCGAGTGGGCCCAGAGATACCTCTCCGTTTACACGGAGTGACAAATCCCAGTCTCGATTCGTGCCAACCCAACAGACACTTTTCGAGATACCTGTAGTGTACCTTTATAGCCACCCAGTTACGTTGTGACGTTTGGCACACCCAAAGAACTCCTACGGTATCCAGGAGTTGCACAATCTCATGGTCTAAGGAAATGATACTTGACATTAGAAAAGCTTTAGCATACGAACTACATGATCTTGTGCTAGGCTTAGGATTGGGTCTTTGTCCATCACATCATTCTCCTAATGATGTGATCCCATTATCAATGACATCCAATGTCCATGGTCAGGAAACTGTAACCATCTATTGATCAACGAGCTAGTCAACTAGAGGCTTACTAGGGACATTGTGTTGTCTATGTATCCACACATGTATCTGAGTTTCCTATCAATACAATTCTAGCATGGATAATAAACGATTATCATGAACAAGGAAATATAATAATAACTAATTTATTATTGCCTCTAGGGCATATTTCCAACAGTCTCCCACTTGCACTAGAGTCAATAATCTAGTTCACATCGTCATGTGATTAACACTCACAGGTCACATCGCCATGTGACCAACATCCAAAGAGTTTACTAGTGTCACTAAACTAGTTCACATCATCATGTGATTAAGACTCAATGAGTTCTGGGTTTGATCATGTTTTGCTTGTGAGAGAGGTTTTAGTCAACGGGTCTGCAACATTCAGATCCGTATGTACTTCACAAATTTCTTATGTCATCTTGTAGATGCAACTACTATGCTACATTTGGAGCTATTCCAAATAACTGTTCTACTATATGAATCCAGTTTTACTATATAGAATAATCTGGATTAGTGTCAAAGTTTGCATCGGCGTAACCCTTTACGACGAACTCTTTCACCACCTCCATAATCGAGAAAATTCCTTAGTCCACTAGTTACTAAGGATAACTTTGACCGCTGTCCTGTGATCCATTCTTGGATCACTCTTGTACCCCTTGACTGACTCATGGCAAGGCACACTTCAGGTGCGGCACACAGCATAGCATACTGTAGAGAGCCTATGACAAAAGCATAGGGGATGACCTTCGTCCTTCCTCTTTCTTCTGCCGTGGTCGAGCTTTAAGTCTTAACTTCATACCTTACAACTCAGGCAAGAACTCCTTCTTTGACTGATCCATCTTGAACACCTTCAAGATCATGTCAAGGTATGTGCTCATTTGAAAGTACCATTAAGCGTTTTGATCTATCCTTATAGATCTTGATGCTCAATGTTCAAGTAGCTTAATCCAGGCTTTCCATTGAAAACACTTTCCAAATAACCCTATATGCTTTCCAGAAATTCTACGTCATTTCTGATCAACAATATGTCAACAACATACATTCATCAGAAATTCCATAGTGCTCCCACTCACTTCTTTGGAAATACAAGTTTCTCATAAACTTTGTATAAACCCAAAATCTTTGATCATCTCATCAAAGCGTACATTCCAACTCCGAGATGCTTACTCCAGTCCCTAGAAGGATTGCTGGAGCTTTGCATACTTATTAGCATCTTTCAGGATTGACAAAACCTTCCGGTTGTATCACATACAACCTTTCCTCAAGAAAATCGTCGAGGAAACAATGTTTTGACATCCTATCTGCAAGATTTCATAAATAATGCAGTAATCGCTAATATAATTCCAACAGACTCTTAGCATCGCTACGAGTGAGAAAGTCTCATCGTAGTCAACTCCTTGAACTTGTCGGAAAACATCTTAACGACAAGTCGAGCTTTCTTAATGGTGACATTTACCATCATTGTCCGTCTTCCTTTTAAAATCCATCTGTACTCAATAGCATTACGACCATCGAGCCGTCTGCCAAAGTCTACACTTTGTTTTCATACATGGATCCTCTCTCGGATTTTATGGCCTCGAGCCATTTATCGGAATCCGGGCCCACCATTGCTTCTTCATAGCTCGTAGGTTCATTGTTGTCTAGCAACATGACTTCCAAGACAAGATTACGTACCACCCTGAAGTAGTACGCATCCTTGTCATCCCACGAGGTTTGGTAATGACTTGATCTGAAGTTTCATGATCACTATCACAAGCTTCCACTTCAATTGGTGTAGGTGCCACAGGAACAACTTCCTGTGCCCTGCCACACACTAGTTGAAGAGACGGTTCAATAACCTCATCAAGTCTCCACCATCCTCCCACTCAATTCTTTCGAGAGAAACTTTTCCTCGAAAAAGGACCTGATTCTAGAAACAATCCCTTATTGCTTTCGAATCTGAGACAGGAGGTATACCCAACTGTTTTGGGTGTCCTATGAAGATGCATTTATCCGCTTTGGGTTCGAGCTTATCAGCCTGAAACTTTTTCACATAAGCGTCGCAGCCCCAAACTTCCAAGAAATGACAGCTTAGGTTTCTCTAAACCATAGTTCATACGGTGTCATCTCATCGGAATTACGTGGTGCCCTATTAAAGTGAATGTGGTTGTCTTTAATGCCTAACCCATAAACTATCGTGGTAATTCGATAAGAGACATCATGGTATGCATCATATCCAATAGGGTGCAGTTATGATGTTCGGACACACCATCACACTATGGTGTTCCAGGCTGTATTAGTTGTGAAACAATTTCCACAATGTCTTAATTCTGTGCCAAACTCGTAATTCAGATATTCATCTCTATGATCATATCATAGATATCTTATCCTCTTGTCACGATGATCTTTCAACTTCACCCTGAAATTACTTGAACCATTCAATAATTCAGACTCGTGATTCATCAAGTAAATATACTCATCATCTACTCAAGTCATCTGTGAAGTAAGAACATAACGATATCCACTACACGCCTCAGCACTCATTGGACTGCACACATCAAAATGTATTACTTCCAATAAGTTGCTTTCTAGTTCCATTTTACTGAAAACGAGGCTTTCAGTCATCTTGCCCATGTGGTATGATTTACATGTCTCAAGTGATTCAAAATCAAGTGAGTCCAAACGGTCCATTTGCATGGAGTTTCTTCATGCATATACACCAATAGACATGGTTCGCATGTCTCAAACTTTTCAAAAACGAGTGAGCCCAAAGATCCATCAACATGGAGCTTCTTCATGCGTTTTATACCGATATGACTTATGTGGCAGTGCCACAAGTAGGTGGTACTATCATTACTATCTTTTGGCATGAACATGTGTATCACTACAATCGAGATTCAATAAACCATTCATTTCAGTTGTAAGACCATTGAAGGTATTATTCAAATAAACAGAGTAACCGTTATTCTCCTTAAATGAATAACTGTATTGCAATAGACATAATCCAATCATGTCTATGCTCAACGCAAACACCAATCTCGATGGTAGAGGGAGCGTGCGATGCTTGATCATATCAATCTTGGAAACACTTCCAACACATATCGTCAGCTCACCTTTAGCTAGTCTCTGTTTATTCCGTAGCTTTTATTTCGAGTTACTAACACTTAGCAACCGAACCGGTATCTAATACCCTGGTGCTACTAGGAGTACTAGTAAGGTACACATCAACACAATGTATATCCAATATACTTCTATCGACCTTGCCAGCCTTCTCATCTACCAAGTATCTAGGGTAATTCCGCTCCAGTGGCTGTTCCCCTTATTACAGAAGCACTTAGTCTCGGGTTTGGGTTCAACCTTGGGTTTCTTCACTAGAGCAGCAGCTGAATTGCCGTTTCATGAAGTATCCCTTCTTGTCCTTGCCCTTCTTGAAACTAGTGGTTTCACCAACCATCAACAATTGATGCTCCTTCTTGATTTCTACTTTTGTGGTGTCAAACATCACGAATATCTCAAGGATCATCATATATGTCCCTGATATATTATAGTTCATCACGAAGCTCAAGCAGCTTGGTGGTAATGACTTCGTAGAACCATCACTATTTCATCTGGAAGATCAACTCCCACTCGATTCAAGCGATTGTTGTACTCAGACAATCTGAGCACAAGCACAACAATTGAGCTTTTCTCCTTAGTTTGTAGGCTAAGAAAATCATCGGAGGTCTTATACCTCTTGACGTGGGCACGAGCCTGAAATCCCAATTTCAGCCCTCGAAACATCTCATATGTTTCACGATGTTTCAAAACGTCTTCGGTGCCTCAACTCTAAACCGTTTAACTGAACTATCACGTAGTTATCAAAATGTGTATGTCAGATGTTCGCAACATCCATAGACAACGTTCGAGGTTCAGCACACTGAGCGGTGCATTAAGGACATAAGCCTTCTATGAAGCAATGAGGACAATCCTCAGTTTATGGACCTAGTCCGCATAATTACTACTATCAACTTTCAACTAAATTTTCTCTAGGAACATATCTAAATAGTAGAACTAAAGCGCGAGCTACGACATAATTTGCAAAGACCTATTGACTATGTTCAGGATAATTAAGTTCATCTTGTGAACTCCCACTCAGATAGACATCCATCTAGTCATCTAAGTGATTACATGATCCGAGTCAACTAGGCCGTGTCCGATCATCACGTGAGACGGACTAGTGATCATCGATGAACATCTTCATGTTGATCGTATCTACCATACGACTCATGCTCGACCTTTTGGTCTCTTGTGTTCCGAGGCCATGTCTGTACATGCTAGGCTCATCAAGTCAACCTAAGTGGTTCGCGCGTGTAAATCTGGCTTACACCCTTTGTATGTGAACGTAAGAATCTATCACAACCGGTCATCACGTGGTGCTTCGAAACGACGAACTTTCGCAACGGTGCACAGTTAGGGGGAACGCCTTCTTGAAATTTTAGTGAGGGATCATCTTATTTACTACCGTCGTTCTAAGTAAACAAGATGTATAAACATGATAAACATCACATGCAATCAAATAATAGTGACATGATATGGCCAATATCATATAGCTCCTTTGATCTCCATCTTGGGGCTCCATGATCATCTTGTCACTGACATGACACCATGATCTCCATCATCATGATCTCTATCATCGTGTCTTCATGAAGTTGTCTCGTCAACTATTACTTCTACTACTATAGCTAACGGTTAGCAATAAAGTAAAGTAATTACATGACGTTTATGTTGACACGCAGGTCATAAATAAATTAAGACAACTCCTATGGCTCCTGCCGGTTGTCATACTCATCGACATGCAAGTCGTGATTCCTATTACAAGAACATGATCAATCTCATACATCACATATATCATTCATCACATCCTTTTGGCCATATCACATCACATAGCATACCCTGCAAAAACAAGTTAGACGTCCTCTAATTATTGTTTGCATGTTTTACGTGGCTGCTATGGGTTTCTAGCAAGAACGTTTCTTGCCTACGCAAAAACCACAACGTGATATGCCAATTGCTATTTACCCTTCATAAGGACCCTTTTCATCGAATCCGATCCGACTAAAGTGGGAGAGACAAACACCCGCTAGCCACCTTATGCAACTAGTGCATGTCAGTCGGTGGAACCAGTCTCATGTAAGAGTACGTGTAAGGTCGGTCCGGGCCGCTTCATCCCACGATGCCGCTGAATCAAGATAAGACTAGTAACGGCAAGCATATTGAACAAAATCAACGCCCACAACTACTTTGTGTTCTACTCGTGCATAGAAACTACGCATAGACCTAGCTCTGATACCACTGTTGGGGAACGTAGCATAAATTCAAAATTTTCCTACGTGTCACCAAGATCTATCTATGGAGTCATCTAGCAACAAGGGAGGAGTCGATCTACATACCCTTGTAGATCGCGCGCGGAAGCGTTCAAGAGAACGGGGTTGATGGAGTCGTACTCGTCGTGATCCAAATCACCGATGATCCTAGCGCCGAACGGACGGCACCTCCGCGTTCAACACACGTACGGAGCAGCGACGTCTCCTCCTTCTTGATCCAGCAAGGGGGGAGGAGAGGTTGATGGAGATCCAACAGCACGACGGCGTGGTGGTGGAAGTAGCGGGATTCCAACAGGGCTTCGCCAAGCGCTGTGGGAGGAGGGAGATGTGTCATGGGAGGGAGAGGGAGGCGCCAGGGCTTAGGTTTGGTTTCCCTCCCTTCCCCCCACTATATATAGGGCCAAGGGAGAGGGGGAGGGCGTAGCCTTGCCCCTTCCTCCAAGGAAGGGTGCGGCCAAGGGGGGGAGGAGTCCATCCTCCCCAAGGCACCTCGGAGGTGCCTTCCCCCTTTAGGACTCTCCCCTCCTTTTGTTCCTTTGGCGCATGGGCCTCTAGGGGCTGGTGCCCTTGGCCCATATAGGCCAAGGCGCACCCCCTACAGCCCATGTGGCCCCCGGGGCAGGTGGCCCCACCCGGTGGACCCCCGGGACCCTTCCAACACTTCCTATATATAATTCTTTACCTATGGACCATTCCGGAACTCCTCGTGACGTCCGGGGTCTCATCCGGGACTCCGAACAACTTTCGGGTTACCGCATACTAATATCTCTATAACCCTAGCGTCACCGAACCTTAAGTGTGTAGACCCTACGGGTCGGGGAGACATGCAGACATGACCGAGATGACTCTCCGGTCAATAACCAACAGCGGGATCTGGATACCCATGTTGGCTCCCACATGTTCCACGATGATCTCATCGGATGAACCACGATGTCAAGGACTTAATCAATCCCGTATACAATTCCCTTTGTCTATCGGTACGATACTTGCCCGAGATTCGATCGTCGGTATCCCGATACAATCTCGTTACCGGCAAGTCTCTTTACTCGTTCCGTAACACATCATCCCGTGATCAACTCCTTGATCACATTGTGCACATTATGATGATGTCCTACCGAGTGGGCCCAGAGATACCTCTCTATTTACACGGAGTGACAAATCCCAGTCTCGATTCGTGCCAACCCAACAGACACTTTCGGAGATACCTGTAGTGTACCTTTATAGCCACCCAGTTACGTTGTGACGTTTGACACACCCAAAGCACTCCTACGGTATCCGGGAGTTGCACAATCTCATGGTCTAAGGAAATGATACTTGACATTAGAAAAGCTTTAGCATACGAACTACATGATCTTGTGCTAGGCTTAGGATTGGGTCTTTGTCCATCACATCATTCTCCTAATGATGTGATCCCGTTATCAATGACATCCAATGTCCATGGTCAGGAAATCGTAACCATCTATTGTTCAACGAGCTAGTAAACTAGAGGCTTACTAGGGACATTGTGTTGTCTATGTATCCACACATGTATCTGAGTTTCCTATCAATACAATTCTAGCATGGATAATAAACGATTATCTTGGACAAGGAAATATAATAATAACTAATTTATTATTGCCTCTAGGGCATATTCCCAACACGTCTGCCCTCATTTTGGCCTCTGGCTCAAGACATTCAACGTCAAGCCCAAGGTGATGCGCGGCAGCCAGGCGGAGTGCGGAGGCGCCATGGCGGGCAAGATGGCCAACATCCTATGGTTCAAGGGCTCTTTTGTGGAGACCCTAAAGGGGTGGCAATCTGGGTGGTTTTACATCACCGAGCCACGCGATCCGAACTGGATCGCAGCCCCCGAGTTCCGATCTGGACCCCCCACACGGCTTTTGTCCTGGAAAGAGACGGGCCTGTCATGGGGTGACGAAAAAGAGGTGACCGGATTACAAACATGCATCCAGTCCCTGGTGAACAAGCCAATCCGGCTTGTTAATGTAATCCAGGTTATGCTCGTCCGCCGGATTCTCCTGTGCCAACAACGTGATTTTAATCTGTGGGAGTTCGACCCGGCGCAGCACCAAACCCTTAGCAGGCTCTTCGACATGATGTACGAAGATGCCTGGAAGGTGCTATTCAAGGGCGCTAAGGCTCCCGCATCCACTTCCGAGGACCGCGGATACAGCTCACAGCGTCACGCTAGCGAGGTGAGCTATCTTCACCTTTTATAGGATGTTAAGCTTTTTTCATAGTTTGACTCTATGAGGGATCCAAACTCCCTTACCTTTGACAGGCTTGGCGAGCGGTATCCGGACCGATTAACTGTCCAGCTCCGCTGCCCGAAGACCCAGCCCCAGCTCTACTAGTGAAGCTGCTAGTTCCGGCGCCTTATGTGGTGCCGGAGAAGAAGGCCAAGAAGAAGAAGACCACGGGGACTCGAAAGAGCGCCCGTAACGTGGTGATGTCGGACTCGTCATCTGACGAGTCCGAGACGCCCTCCTCTTGCGAAAACGAGGAGGAGGAAGAAGAAAACTCTCCCCCCCCCAACGGAGGGAGGAAAGAAGAGGAAGGCCACCCCAACGGGGGAGGCCGAGGGGTCTAGGAAAAGGAAGACCCCTCCGCCGGACTACGCCCCCAACGCCGAAGAGGGCAAAGAGGAGTGGCCGAACAGGGCCAAGCGTCCGGAGAAATCGTAAGTTCGGATATCAGAATAACTCATGATGTTCCTTTGTTGCACAGCTTTCCCTAATGTCGAATGTAATTATGCGGTCTGCCCCGGGCCGAATTCGACGAATCGTCGGGCGGCTCCCTGGACTCATCGGACGTGAACTCAGTTCCGCCCGCTGTCTCCCCCCGCACTGCAGACGACGCCGAAGTGGCACCGCGACAAGCTCCGGGGCAGGAGGAGGTGGTCCCGGAGGAGCCGCAGGGCAACCTCCCGGACTCCAGGAGTGAAGGGGATAAGGCCCCCCAGGGCTCCAAGTCCGGCTTTGTGCCAGACACCGCGCCGGAATCTTCCATAGTTCTGGGCCACGGTAGGCGAACTCCTTCCAAGAGGAGCAAGCCTTCTGAGCCGGCGGCCTCCGTCCAACCGGAGGTGCCGGACAATCTGTTGGAGGTGCTTGATGGTGCCTCCATCGACGAGGGGCACCGTACTATTATGAGTACGGTGATCTAGAAGGTTCAGTCCGCCAAGAGCGGACTGACTGAAGCTTGCGCTAGCCTTCTAACAGGCTTCGAGGTAAGTAAAAATATGTAAAAATATTACCGCATAGACAGTAGCCCCTGATGCTCTATTTGGCGTTCGGAAAGAAAAGCCGAATAGAGGATCTATTAAATTTCGCAGGAGTCTAACAAAAAGAGTCAATATGTGTATGCAGGCTTCACTGCTATCCACCGCTGCACTGACTGCGGAGGTGGGTGTCCTGAAGCAGGACGTCGAGCGGACCGAGCAAGAGCTCGGCCTTGCCAAGCGGCAGCTCGAGGAGAAAGAAGGTAAGAAATACCTTACAGAAAAAGTGCCTATAAAAAGGCATGATTGCAAAAAAATAACAGGATTGTACTGCTTATTGTAGGGGCCACAACTAAGGTGGCGACCCTTAAGCAGGCACTGTCTGAGGCCGAAAGTAAAACGGCCGCGGAGCGCACCGAGCAAGACAGACTTGGGGCTCAGGCCGGCCAGGTGAAGCAAGAGCTTCAGGCTCTCATGAAAAAACATGAGAGTTTGGAGCTTGAGTCAAAGGCGCAAGCATCCGAGCTCGCGACGGCCCTTGAGACTGCCAAGTCTGCCAAGGCCGAAGCCCAAAAGGCCCTCCAAGAGTTGGAGGAGATGAGGAAGATAGCAGCGGGTAAGGCATTCTTCATGCAAAGCATAAATATAAAAGTAAATTACTTGTTACTTACCCGAATACGGAGCTCTCCAGGGGCATTCGCAGATCTTCCCCGCAGCGTATCCGACGCCGCCGCATTCTACCGAGCTGAAGAGGGCAGCTTGACGGAGAAGGTGTTCTGGTCTCAGTATTCTAAGGCCGGACACCCTGTGCCTTTGAGCGACCAGCTGAAACAGCTGGTCGAGCTCCACAAGGCAGCCGAACAGGCCATGAAGGGCTTCATAGTTCGGCTGTGGCCCGGAGAGGCCCTGCCTGGGAGCTATTTCGGGCTGGTGCAGTGGCTGGTGGAGGCCTGTCCGAGGCTTGAGGTCATCAAGCGCTCCGTCTGCATCGAAGGTGCCCGTCGGGCCCTTGCCCGTGCGAAGGTGCACTGGGGTAAGCTGTACGGTGAGAAGCTTGTGAAGGACGGGCCGCCGCCGGGGAAGGAGCATCGCAAGCCCGAGAACTACTACAAGGATGTTCTTGCAGGTGCCCGCCTTGTGGCGGATGAATGTACCAAGGATGTGATATTTGAATGAACTCGCTCGTGTTTATCCTGTGCGCTGAAAACTTGTTCATATGCGCTAAGAAATGCTTATTGAATTTAAAATATTACTTTCTGTGCGGCCGTTTATCAAAAAATTAAGAGATGGCCAGTCGTCGGCTTCTGCCCCCATGCCACTAGTGCTGGGGTGTTCGGGATAAACCTGAGCGCTCTTTTTCCCATAGTTGGGTCCTTCGAGGGAGGCGCTCAGCACAACGAACCAGGCAATCGGACTATAATGCTTGAACACTCTCACTTAGCCATAGAACTCTATAATTTTAAATTTCGGCGAAGCCCCTAGTTCGGAAGACCGAGTTCGGGGCGCTATCCACGCCTTGGCCGGACAAAGCCAGCTCCTCGCTCGAAGCGGCATAAGCCTTTAGGGACTCGAAAAACTTCTCGAATAGTGACCGATCTCTCGCCACATCATGATAGTCAGTTTTAGCTTTCTCCACCGAGGGTGCTTAACCCAGCTGAACCGGGGCACAATCGCAGTGGTTCTCCTAGTGCTACCTTAGCCGATAGAGAGGAACGTAAGGCACCAAAACATAGGAGCCGGGCAAACCCAACTATTGACCCAAATCATGATTCGGAGCCGATGCATATAGTGCTATAAGTTCGGGGTGTCGCACTTGTGAAAGTGTACGGACTTCTCACACCATAATGAGGGGTACTGAAGCCCCTGGCGTGTTTGCCGTACCATGGTGTACGGGTGCAATCATGTCATTTAATAAACATATATGTGAAAAGAGGATAATGCAAAAAATAGACAGGAAGCTAAGCATTATCTATAGAGAGGCTATTTATCAAAGCTGAACAATGCAAATAGTGCGGTAAGCAAAAGATATTGGACTATTCAGTATGTCCTGACCAGGGGCAGGCCGTGGAATTGTATTTAAAACAGGTATACCGCTCATAACAGAGACCACCCGGGAGTTCCATAATGCGGCATGGCTTGTCTGTCTCCCTGGATCTTGCATCATTTGTGCGGCAGGCGAATTGCCGAACAGGTCGTCCGAAGTATGGAGTCCTGAAAGTAAGAAAAAATTAAAAAAAAGAATCCAGCAGCCCCTAGTACGTTTTAAGCCGTATTTTGGGCATGCCGTTATTGTGCCCCTTCCCCTGTGCCCATGGTATTTTAAGGGCGTAGTTATGTACGTGAGGTAATGGTTTCGCTATGTCGCGAAAGATGGGGTTGGGGCCACATTGCTACGCTTGCTCAGAGTGTGCTAGGCGGTCCTGCTGTGGGTTACTCCGGGCGCGCTTGGCAGTGTCTGGCTTTTTAATGGCCGGACTGGAGAATTGCCTGAGAAGGCTACTTTGTACCTCCCCTGCGAGAGCCGCCGTATGCTCCTCCGTACGGAGGGAGCGTTCGGTGTTTCCATTGACCGTAATTACTCCTCGAGGGCCTGGCATCTTGAGCTTGAGATATGCGTAGTGCGGCACCGCATTGAACTTTGCGAATGCGGTTCGTCTGAGCAGGGCGTGATAGCCACTGCGAAACGGGACTATATCGAAGATTAACTCTTCGCTTCGGAAATTGTCCGGGGATCCGAAGACCACGTCAAGTGTTACTGAGCCTGTACAGTTGGCTTCTACACCTGGTATAACGCCTTTAAAGGTCGTTCTTGTGGGCTTAATCCTTGAGGGATCTATGCCCATTTTCCGCACTGTATCTTGATAAAGCAGGTTCAGGCTACTGCCGCCGTCCATGAGGACTCTTGTGAGATGAAATCCGTCGATGATTGGGTCGAGAACCAATGCGGCGAAGCCGCCATGACGGATGCTAGTGGGATGGTCCCTTCGATCAAAAGTGATGGGCAGGAGGACCATGGGTTGAACTTTGGGACGACAGGCTCTATCGCGTATACGTCCCGTAGCGCACGCTTCCGCTCCCGCTTGGGAATGTGGGTTGCGTATATCATGTTCACCATCTGCACTTGTGGGGGAAAGCCCTTCTGTCCATTGTTGTTCGGCGGCTTGGGCTCCTCGTCGTCACTGTGCAGCCCCTTGTCTCTGTTTTCGGCCCTTAACTTGCCTGCCTGCTTGAACACCTAACAATCCCTGTTAGTGTGATTGGCTGGCCTTTCGGGGGTGCCATGTATCTGACACAAGCGATCGAGTATTCGGTCCAAACTGGACGGGCCCTGAGTATTCTTTTTGAATGGCTTTTTCCGCTGACCGGATTTATAGCCTTTGAATCCAGCGTTGGCTGCCGTGTCTTCATTGCTGTCGCTGTTTACGCGGCGATTTTGCTTATTCCGATGTGTCCTGCCACTTTTGTCCTTGGTATCCGAATTACCAGGGTTCTTTGATAAGTTGTTACTGCGAGCTAGCCAGCTGTCTTCTCCCGCGCAAAAGCGGGTCATGAGTGTCGTGAGGGCTGCCATGGATTTCAGCTTTTCCTGTCCCAGGTGCCGGGCAAGCCACTCATCGCGGATGTTATGCTTGAAGGCTGCTAGGGCCTCTGCGTCCGGACAGTCGACTATCTGGATTTTCTTTGTTAGGAACCGTGTCCAGAATTGTCTGGCCGATTCCTCTGGCTGCTGAATTATGTGGCTTAAGTCGTCGGCATCCGGCGGTCGCACGTAAGTGCTCTGGAAGTTGTGGAGGAATGCGGCTTCCAGGTCCTCCCAAGAACCGATTGAGTCTGCTGGCAAGCTGTTAAGCCAATGCTGGGCGGGTCCTTTAAGTTTGAGCGGGAGGTATTTGATGGCGTGTAGATCATCGCCGTGTGCCATGTGGATGCGAAGGAGATAATCCTCGATCCATACCGCCGGATCTGTTGTGCCATCATATGATTCGATGTTTATGGGTTTGAAACCCTCTGGGATTTTATGATCCATTACTTCATTCGTGAAGCATAGCGGGTGTGTGGCGCCTCTGTACTGGGCTATATCATGACGCAACTTGGAAGAGCTATGTCTGCTGTGTTCGGCCCGGCCGGATTTGTTGTATCCGGCGTGAAGATCATTGTCACTTGCCGTAGGACGCCTGTGCGATGTGTAGATCGATCTTGTTTGTCTTGCCTTATCCTCCAGTATGTCTCGCAGGTCGGGCGCATTTTCCCGTGCCTTAGTTGAGCGGCATCGGGGCATGGCTTGGGTGGAGGGCCGAGAGGCCTCTCTGTCGTGGCCGCGAGGTAGCCGGTCTGCCATGTCATGCGCTGGTGATGTAGGTGCTTCCTCCTCTGATCGGGGTAGCTTCCTGCGCTTCGGGTAACTCTTGGAGGGGCGTTCAAGTTCATACTCTTCGGCGGCAAGGACTTCAGTCCATCTGTCAGCTAGCAAATCTTGGGCAGCTTTAAGCTGTTGCTGCTTTTTCTTGAGGCTGCTTGCCGTGGCTAAAAGCCTGCGTTTAAAACGCTCTTGTTCGGCGGGGTCTGATGGTATGACGAATTCGTCGTCATCGAGGCTTGCCTCATCTTCGGAGGGAGGCGTATAGTTATCATCCTCGACCTCTCGATCTGCCGCTCTCTCATGAGGGCGGGCTTCTCCATCTTCCTGTGCCGAATCTTGCTGAGGTGGGTGTTCTTCGGCGCTATCCGGGGTAGTATTATCTCCTGTGCCGGAATCACCGTTTTTGCTTTGGCGGGATTTAGAGCGGCGCCGCTGACGCCGGCGCTTTGCATGTTTCTTGGGGGCGTCATCCCCCACTGTTCCATCGCCATCTCCATCTTTTGGAGTATCCACCATATATATGTCATATGACGAGGTGGCCTTCCAGCGCCCTACAGGTGCTGGTTCCTGTTCATCTCCTACATCGTCGTCCATGCCATCGATGTCTTTAGAGCTGAAGTCAAGCATGTCGGTTAGATCGTCGACAGTGTCTACAAAGTGGGTGGTGGGTGGGCTTTGAATTTCCTCATTGTCCGTATCCCACCCTCGCTGACCGTAGTCCGGCCAGGGCTCTCCTGATAAAGAGAGAGACTTACGAGAATTCAGGATGTCGCCAAAAGGCGAATGCTGAAAGATGTCTGCGGCGGTGAACTCCATTATCGGCGCCCAATCGGATTCGATTGGCAGGGGCGCGGGGGGTTCGGAGTCCGGGGAGGAGTCCGGATCCTCGGAGTCACGGGTCATGCAGAGTGCGGGGCTAGCGTTCGGCTCGATCGCTTTCGGGATCGCAGCCCCCGAGGTGACGTCCAACTGTTCATCCTCGATTGGCGCAATAGGCTCCGAGTTAGGGGTCAGAACCGATGCGTGTGCAGCCTCCAGGATACTGTCCGGAGGCAGAGCTAAATCATGCCCCTCGAGATAGTGCGGCGCACTTGGCCATGGCTCGAACCCGTCAAAGATCAAGTCTCCGCGGATGTCAGTCGTGTAGTTTAAGCTTCCAAACCTGACTTGATGGCCAGGGGCGTAGCTTTCGATCTGCTCCAGGTGGCCGAGCAAATTGGCCCGCAGAACGAAGCCGCCGAAGACGAAGATCTGTCCGGGGAGAAAAGTCTCACCCTGGACCGTATCGTTGTTGATGATCAAAGGAGCCATCGGGCCTAAAGGCGACGACACAGAGGAACTCACAATGAAAGCACCAATGTCGGTGTCAAAACCGGCGGATCTCGGGTAGTGGGTCCCGAACTGTGCATCTAGGCCGGATGGTAACAGGAGGCAGGGAACACGATGTTTTACCCAGGTTCGGGCCCTCTTGATGGAGGTAAAACCCTACGTCCTGCTTGATTAATATTGATGATATGGGTAGTACAAGAGTAGATCTACCACGAGATCAAGGAGGCTAAACCCTAGAAGCTAGCCTATGGTATGATTGTTGTATATGGAGTTGATTGCCTATGGACTACAACCTTCTGGTTTATATAGACACCGGATAGGGTTAGGGTTACATAGAGTCGGTTACAATGGTAGGAGATCTTGAATATCCGCATCGCCAAGCTTGCCTTCCACGCCAAGGAAAGTCCCATCCAGACACGGGATGAAGTCTTCAATCTTGTATCTTCATAGTCCAGGAGTCCGGCTGAAGGTATAGTCCGGCTACCCGAACACCCCCGAATCCAGGACTCCCTCAGTGGCCCTCAGGATACAAAGGTTCCTCAGTTATTTTACCCCCTCTAGTCATAACTCTAACAACATTATCATTTTTCTTATTATTTAATTCACTAAGCAAATCATTATGAGCTTTAAGTACTTGTTCTACTTGAGTGGTAACCATAGAAGCATGTTTACTAATAAGTTTAAGTTCACCTTTAACTCTAGACATATAATCACTCAAGTGTTCAATCATATAAGCATTATGTTTCAATTGTCTACCAACATAAGCATTAAAGTTTTCTTGTTTAACAATAAAATTATCAAACTCATCTAAGCATTGGCTAGCAGACTTATAACGAGGGATATCACCTTAATCAAACCAACAAGGGTGTGTGGTCTGATATTGCATGCTGCATCGCATGCATCGATACAAGTGGGAATTTCTGTTCCCATTCCACACTAGTAAGCACTCTATCAAACTTCACATAAGTTGAAATAGGTAACGAATTCGCCCATGTGAACTGTCTACCCATGAGGTCAATCTCCCTCAGATTGAGAGCTCGATAATCGCATTGAACATGAATGACCATCGTCCATCGAAATTGTCATTATTATTTTCTTCTCTTCTTCCAATAATGTTAAAGTCTCCTCCAACTAAGACCGGCAACCTTTCATCCCCGCAGATCCTAACCAGATCAGCCAGGAATTCAGGCTTAATTTCAGGTTGGGCTGCTCCGTACACGGCCACTAGAGCCCACCTGGATCCATTTGGTTTTGACCTCACCCGCAACTTAACTGCGAAATCACCTTGAACCACCTAAATTACCTCTAACGTTTTGCACTTAACCCCCAATAAGATCCCACTGGACCGTCCCCTAGGGAGCAGGCAGTGCCAGTTGAAATCTTTTCCACTAGATAAGGTTCCTAGGAACCACGAGATGAAATTATCTCTTTCTATTTTGATGAGGGCAATAAAATCGAGTTTATGATCAATTTACGCTTCTACAAGGAACCTTTGTTTAGCCAAGTCTGCTAGACCTCTGCTATTCCAAAAAACTCCTTTCATTTTTTTCAAAATTCATTAGTCATCATGAGTTATTGTTCTTCAATTTGACTCTCGCACTTCTATGAACTGCCGATGTCGTATAAACCTTCCTCTTCCAGGAACGTTTTGGTTTATCCGCCACTCCCTCCGCATCCATGTGACTGGAGGCACCTTGTGTAGTGCATTATAGCGGTATAGGGTCTACATGTCCCTCAGACTCGGTTCCCTCTAACTCAACTTCGGTCTGGGAAGTGGGTAGGAGGTCGTCATAAAAACTCTCTAGAACTGAAAGCCCTATTTTGTTATATAGGCCTCATTCACAGGTCTCATAGCCACGATATTTCGAATTATCTCAGACGCTCTCTCAGCTTCCAAGTCTAATAAATCGTTAACAGATTTTGCAATTTCCTTCCCATTGGACCCGAGGGATACTCCTAAGTTGGTTGCATCACTTGTGATCTCATGTTCTGAAAAATGCAAAATGGAACAACTCGTATTAACAGACATACCTGTAGTTGCCTCGATGTCACGAAGCTTGGCTGCCCTCAGAGCATGCCCTAACTATGGGTCGCCAGCATCAGGTTGGGCCTGAATCCGGTTACTGACACGCCTGTCAGAAGACACTGGTTCATAATCCCACTGAAAGCAATCACCTCCTTCGTAGTCCTGTCCCTCGGGGCCTGGTCCTAATGACCCACAAGTATACGGGCTCTATCATAGTCCTTTCGATAAGTAAGAGTCATGAACCCAACGAGGAGCATAAGGAAATGACAAGCGGTTTTCTGCAAGGTATTTTCTGCAAGCACTTAATTTATCGGTAAAAGATTGTTTTATGATAAGATAATTCGTAACGGGTAACAGGTAACAAGTGTAACAAAGGTGTAGCAAGGTGGCCCAATCCTTTATGTAGCAAAGGATAACCCTGGACGAAGTCTTATATAAAGCAAAGAGCTCCCGAGGGCACATGGGAATTACTATCAAGTTAGTTTTCATCATGCTCATATGATTCGTGTTCTTTACTTTGATAATTTGATATGTGGGTGGACCGGTGCATAGGTGTTGTCCTTACTTGGACAAGCCTCCCACTTATGAATAACCCCTCTCGCAAGCATCCACAACTATGAAAGAATAATTAAGATAAATCTTACCATAACATGAAACATGTGGACCCAAATCAGCCCCTTACGAAGCAACACATAAACTAAGGTTTAAGCTTCTGTCACTCTAGCAACCTGTCATCTACTTATTACTTCCCAATGCCTTCCCCTATGCTCAAATCATGGTGAAGTGTCATGTAGTTGATGTTCACATAACACCACTAGAGGAAAGACAACATACATCTCATCAAAATATCGAACAAATACCAAATTCACATGATTACTTATAACAAGACTTCTCCCATGTCCTCAGGAACAAAAGTAACTACTCACAATGCATGTTCATGTTCAAGGTCAGAGAGGTATTGAATATCATTAAGGATATGAACATATGTTCTTCCACCAAATAAAACAACTAGCATCAACTACAAGGAGTGTAGGATCGAAACTAGGTCTAGAGGGGGTGATTAGACTACTTGACCAAATAAAATCTAGCCTTTTCGCAATTATAAGTCTTGGCAGATTTTTAGCAACTTAGCACAAGTCAAGCAATCAACCTACACATGCAATTCTAAGAGTATAGCAGTGGAAAGTAAAACATTGCATATGAACGTAAAGGGAAGGGTTTGGAGAAGGCAAACGCAATGTAGACACGGAGATTTTTGGCGTGGTTCTGATAGGTGGTGCTATCATACGTCCATGTTGATGGAGACTTCAACCCATGAAGGGTAATGGTTGCGCGAGTCCACAAAGGGCTCCACCCATGAAGGGTCCACGAAGAAGCAACCTTGTCTATCCCACCATGGCCATCGCCCATGAAGGACTTGCCTCACTTGGGTAGATCTTCATGAAGTAGGCGATCTCCTTGCCCTTACAAACTCCTTGGTTCAACTCCACAATCTAGTTGGAGGCTCCCAAGTGACACCTAACCAATCTAGGAGACACCACTCTCCAAAAGGTAATAGATGGTGTGATGATGATGAACTCCTTGCTCTTGTGCTTCAAATGATAGTCGCCCCAACACTCAACTCTCTCACGCACATATTTGGCTATGGTGGAAAGATGATTTGAGTGGAAAGCAACTTAGGGAAGGCTAGGTATCAAGATTCTTGTTGTTGAATTGGAATGTCTTGGTCTCAACACATGAGTAGGTGGTTCCCTCTCACAAAATGAGTAGTGGAAGTGTAGGCATGTTTTGATGGCTCTCTCTTGAATAGAGAAGGGGTGGAGGGGTATATATAGCCTCCACACAAAATCTAACCGTTACACACATTTGACCCAACTCGGTCAGACCGAATAGGTGAACTCAGTGAGACCGATTCATTTCGAAATGTGAACGTTGGGATTCTCGGTGGGACCGACATGATCAACTCGGTGGGACCGATGCGCTAGGGTTAGGGCAAAACCTTATCTTGGTGTGAACGATTGCACGAACTCGGTGGTACCGATTTCAGCAATGAGCAAACAGAGAGTTGGTCAGGCAAACTCGGTGGGACCGATCGCTCATTTCGGTAAGACCGAAACATTATGAAGGGAAATAGAGAGTTTTCATTGTGAACTCGGTGGGACCGATCTCTCATTTCGGTAAGACCGAAACGTTACGAAGGGAAACAGATAGTTTGCAATCCCATCTCGGTGAGACCAAAGTCCCTATCGTTGAGACCAAACTGATTAGGGTTTCTGGCTATGGCCATGTCAAAGGAACTCGGTGGTGCCGGATAGATCAAATCGCTGGGGCCAAGTTTGACTTTAGGTTTAGGACATATTTGGATTTGAGAAAGTGGTTGAGGGCTTTGGAGCATATCACTAAGCATTTTGAGCAAGTAGACGATTAAGCAACACCCATCCCCTTTTAATAGTATTGGCTTTTCCTATGGACTCAATGCGATCTTGGATCACTATAATAGAAATGAAGAGTCTTGAGCTTTTGCCAATATTTGTCCTTAGCATTTTGAGGGGTCCACATCTCTAGTCCATGCCATGCCAATCAATGAACTTTCTGAAATATTCAACTTGAATGGATATTAGTTCAATGAGCTATATGTTGTTATGAATTACCAAAACCAGCCGAGGATTAATTAGTTGCAGTTTCAATCTCCCCCTTTTTGGTAATTGATGACAACATATAGAGCAAAGCTTTGACAAATGATAATATGAATGAAATACATCGTCGCTTTGAGAAGTATGTGATAAGCAAGAGCTCCCCCTAAATTTGTGCATTATTTAAAATTTGCTTTTGAATGTAAATGCACAATCGATTAGGATCATGGGTTACTCTTCCCTGTCACATACATCTTGGTGGAGCACTCAAAATGATAGAATATGCACTCATCACTAAGGCAAACATGATTGATCATACACAAGTATTGAGATATCATCATTCAAGCACACATTAAAGTGTAATATGATCAAACACATGATCATAAGAGTATCTCAGACAAGCACAAATATTGTAGCAAACAAACGATCGAACAGCAAGTAGCAAGAGAGGCAAACAAAAGCAAAACACACACTCTCTCTCGAAGCCTATGATCTATACACTTTCTCCCCCTTGGGCAACAAGTTACCAAAAAGCTCGAAAATGCATAGTGCTATGTGGCACTCTAGGCATGACCTTTGGGAGCTCCTGAAGTGGTCTTCTGGCTGGTGGCTCCGGTGTGTGTAGATGGCGTGGAGAGCACATCATCTGCAAATGCTTCTGACGATGTCTGAGGAACTGGATGAGTTGTAAGTGGAGGTACAACAGTGGCAGTTGTAGCAGGTGCTGAAGCAGTAGCTCTGGAATCTCTGTCAACTGGCACAGCTGTAGACCTATGTGATCTTGGCAATCCCTGAAATGCATCTGTAGTAGGCATGTCACTCATGTCCTCTATGTCTTCCTGGAGCTTCTCAACTGTGGTCTGGATCTCGGTGACCTTGACATCTAGATCATGAAGCTTTGTCTCAAACATCCTATCAAGGTCTCTTGGTTTCGAGTCAGGGTGGCTAGTCCTTTCTCTATCCTCACTGTTGCCTCAAGCAGATAGCTGAGTTGATCGTGCTTGGTCTTGAGATTGACAGCTGAGACATCTGGCATCTTGGAAGTCTTTGTTGCCTTTGCTTTCTCTCGCTTCTTATGAGCCTCTATAGATGTAGGATGTGATGCATCCATGACTACAACATTGTCCTCAAAGTCTGGCCTCGGGGGAAGGTGCTCTTTGTCTAGTAGATATGTCCATGTCCCCATGTTGGAGTTGATGAGCATCTAAATGTGGGGGGCATATCCAAATGATCTCTTCTGATCTGCAGCAGTCCTCTTGATAGTTTCAACTATCAAGGTCATCACCTTGAACTTCTCCGGCACATCAAACATATGCAGCAGGTTGATTGAATGACCATGGATCATCCTATGATCTCCTGATTTGGACAGTAGAGTGTGCCTCAGTATAGTGTTGATAGTGGTCAATCGTGACATTAGATAGTGTTAGGGAACGTATCATGCAATTTCAAAACAAATTCCTAAGAACACGCAAGATCTATCTAGGAGATGCATAGCAACGAGACGGGGAGAGTGTGTCCACGTAACCTCGTAGACCGAAAGCGGAAGTGTTAGGTTAACGTGGTTGATGTAGTCGAACGTCTTCACGATCCAACCGATCCAAGTACCGAACGTATGGCACCTCCGTGTTCAGCACACGTTCAGCTCGATGACGTCCCTCGAGCTCTTGATCTAGTAGAGGGTCGAGGGAGAGTTCCGACAGCACGATGGTGTGGTGACGGTGATGGTGATGTGATCCGTGCAGGGCTTAGCCTAACCACTACGACGCTATGACTGGAGGAGTAAACTATGGAGGGGGCACCACACACGGCTAAGAGATTTCTTGGTGTGCCTTTGGGGTGCCCCCCGCCCCTGTATATAAAGGGGGGAGGAGGTGGCCGGCCAGGGTGGCGCACCATGAGGGGGGAGTCCTACTAGGACTCCGTCCCTAGTAGGATTCGGCCCCCCTTTCCTTCCAACGGAGAGGGGGAAAGGGGAAAGGAGGGAGAGGGAGAAGGAAAGAGGGGGGCACGCCCCCTCCCCTTTGTTGGGGATCGTTGCAGAAATTAAAAAAATTCTACACATCACCAAGATCAGTCTATGGAGAAACTAGCAACGAGAGAGAGGGGAGTGCATCTTCATACCCTTGAAGATCGCGAAACGGAAGCGTTTCAAGAACTCGGATGAAGGAGTCGTACTCACAGTGATTCAGATCGCGGTTGATTCCGATCTAAGCATCGAACAACGGCGCCTCCGCGTTCGACACACGTACAGCCCGGGGACGTCTCCTCCTTCTTGATCCAGCAAGGGGAAGGAGAAGTTGGGGAAGAGCTCCGGCAGCACGACGACATAGTGGTGGACCTTGCGGTTCTCCGGCAGGGCTTCGCCAAGCTCAACTACGGAGGAGGAGGTACTGGGGAGGGAGAGGGCTGCGCCAAGGGAAGGGTGCGGCAGCCCTCCCACCTCCTCTCTATTTATAGGGGCAAGGGAGAGGGGGGCCGGCCCCCTCCAGATGGATCTAGAGGGGGGCGGCCAAGGAGGGTGGCTTGCCCCCCAAGCCAAGGGGGGCGCCCCCTTTAGGGTTTCCCCTAAACCCTAGGCGCATGGGCCCTAGGGGGTTTTGGTGCCCAGCCCACTTAGGGGCTGGTTCCCCTCCATATTCAGCCCATAGGGCCCTCCGGGGCAGGTGGACCGTCCCGGTGGACCCCCAGAACCCCTTCGGTGGTCCCGGTACAATACCGATAAACCCCCTAACACTTCTGGCGACCGAATAAGGACTTCCCATATATAAATCTTTAACTCCGGACCATTTCGGAACTCCTCGTGATGTCCGGGATGTCATCCGGGACTCTGAAACATTCGGTAACCACATACTAATTCACATAACAACTCTAGCGTCACCGAACCTTAAGTGTGTAGACCCTACATGATCGGGAATCATGCAGACATGACCGAGACATCTCTCCAGCCAATAACCAACAGAGGGATCTGGATACCCATGTTGGCTCCCACATTTTCCACGATGATCTCATCGGATGAACCATGATGTCGGGGATTCAATCAATCCCGTATACAATTCCCTTTGTCTACCGGTATGATACTTGCCCGAGATTCGATCGTCGGTATCCCTATACCTTGTTCAATCTCGTTACCGGCAAGTCTCTTTACTCGTTCCTTAACACATCATCCCATGATCAACTCCTTGGTCACATTGAGCTCATTATGATGATGTCTTACCGAGTGGGCCCAGAGATACCTCTCCGTCACATGGAGTGACAAATCCCAGTCTCTATTCGTGCCAACTCAACAGACACTTTCGGAGATACCCGTAGTGTGCCTTTATAACCACCCAGTTACGTTGTGACGTTTGGCACACCCAAAGCATTCCTACGGTATTCGGGAGTTGCACAATCTCATGGTCTAAGGAAATGATACTTGACATTAGAAAAGCTTTAGCAGACGAACTATACGATCTTGTGATATGCTTAGGATTGGGTCTTGTCCATCACATCATTCTCCTAATGATGTGATCCCGTTATCAACGACATCCAATGTCCATGGTCAGGAAACTGTAACCATCTATTGTTCAACGAGCTAGTCAACTAGAGGCTCACTAGGGACATGTTGTGGTCTATGTATTCACACATGTATTATGATTTCCGGATAACACAATTATAGCATGAACAATAGACAATTATCATGAACAAGGAAATATAATAATAACCATTTTATTATTTCCTCTAGGGCATATTTCCAACAGTCTCCCACTTGCACTAGAGTCAATAATCCAGTTTACATTTTGATGAATCGAACACCCATAGAGTTCTGGTGTTGATCATGTTTTGCCCGTGGAAGAGGTTTAGTCAACGGATCTACGACATTCAGGTCCGTATGCACTTTACAAATACCTATGTCTCCATCTTGAACATTTTCACGAATGGAGTTGAAGCGACGCTTGATGTGTCTGGTCTTCTTGTGAAACCTGGGCTCCTTGGCCAGGGCAATAGCTCCATGATTGTCACAGAAGAGAGCCATCGGGCCCGGCGCATTGGGAATAACTCCTAGGTCGGTAATGAACTCCTTCATCCAGATTGCTTCATGTGCTACCTCCGAGGCTGCCATGTACTCCACTTCACATGTAGATCCCGCCATGACGCTTTGCTTGCAACTGCACCAGCTGACTGCCCCACCATTCAAAATGTACATGTATCCGGTTTGTGACTTGGAGTTATCCAGATCTGTGTCGAAGCTAGCATCGACGTAACCCTTTACGACGAGCTCTTCATCACCTCCATAAACGAGAAACATATCCTTAGTCCTTTTCAGGTACTTCAGGATATTCTTGACCGCTGTCCAGTGGTCCATGCCGGGATTACTTTGGTACCTTCCTACCAAACTTACGGCAAGGTTTACATCAGGTCTGGTACACAGCATGGCATACATAATAGACCATATGGCCGAGGCATAGGGGATGACACTCATCTTTTCTCTATCTTCTGCCGTGGTCGGGCATTGAGCCGTGCTCAATCTCACACCTTGCAATACAGGCAACAACCCCTTCTTGGACTAATCCATATTGAACTTCTTCAATATCTTGTCTAGGTACGTGCTTTGTGAAAGACCAATGAGGCGTCTTGATCTATCTCTATAGATCTTGATGCCTAATATATAAGCAGCTTCTCCAAGGTCCTTCATTGAAAAACACTTATTCAAGTAGGCCTTTATGCTTTCCAAGAGTTCTATATCATTTCCCATCAATAGTATGTCATCCACATATAATATGAGAAATGCTACAGAGCTCCCACTCACTTTCTTGTAAACACAGGCTTCTCCATAAATCTGCATAAACCCAAACGCTTTTATCATCTCATCAAAGCGAATGTTCCAACTCCGAGATGCTTGCACCAGCCCATAGATTGAGCGCTGGAGCTTGCATACCTTGTCAGCGTTCTTAGGATCGACCAAACCCTTCTAGCTGCATCATATACAATTCTTCCTTAAGGAAACCATTAAGGAATGTCGTTTTGACATCCATTTGCCATATCTCATAATCATAGAATGCGACAATTGCTAACATGATTCGGACGGACTTCAGCTTCACTACGGGTGAGAAGGTCTCATCGTAGTCAACCCATTGAACTTGTCGATAACCCTTAGCGACAAGCCGAGCTTTACAGATGGTCACATTGCCATCCGCGTCTATCTTCTTCTTAAAGATCCATTTATTTTCTATGGCTCGCCGATCATCGGGCAAGTCTATCAAAGTCCATACTTCGTTTTCATACATGGATCATATCTTGGATTTCATGGCTTCAAGCCATTTGTTGGAATCTGGGCCCGCCATCGCTTCTTCATAGTTAGAAGGTTCACCATTGTCTAACAACATTATTTCTAGGACAGGGTTGCCATACCATTCTGGTGTGGAACGTGTCCTTGTGGACCTACGAAGTTTAGTAGTAACTTGATCTGAAGTTCCTTGATCATCATCATTAACTTCCTCTCTAGTCGGTGCAGGCACCACAGGAACATTCTTGAGTTGCGCTACTTTCCGGTTCAAGAGGCAGTACTTCATCAAGTTCTACTTTCCTCCCACTTACTTCTTTCGAGAGAAACTCTTTCTCTAGAAAGGATCCATTCTTGGCAACAAAGATCTTGCCTTCGGATCTGAGGTAGAAGGTATACCCAATAGTTTCCTTAGGGTATCCTATGAATACACATTTGTTCGACTTGGGTTTGAGCTTTTCAGGTTGAAGTTTCTTGACATAAGCATCGCATCCCCAAACTTTCAGAAACGACAGCTTAGGTTTCTTCCCAAACCATAATTCGTACGGTGTCGTCTCGACGAATTTCGATGGAGCCCTATTTAAAGTGAATGCGGCAGTCTCTAAAGCATAACCCCAAAATGGTAGCGGTAGATCGGTAAGAGACATCATAGATCGCACCATATCTAATAGAGTGCGATTACGACGTTCGGACACACCATTACGCTGAGGTGTTCCAGGCGGCGTGAGTTGTCAAACAATTCCACATTTCCTTAAGTGCGTGCCAAATTCGTGACTCAAATATTCCCCTCCACGATCTGATCGTAAGAACTTTATTTTCCTGTCACGTTAATTCTCAACCTCACTTTGAAATTCCTTGAACTTTTCGAAGGTCTCAGACTTGTGTTTCATTAAGTAGACATACCCATATCTACTTAAGTCATCAGTGAGGGTGAGAACATAACGATAACCATCGCGAGCCTCAACGCTCATTGGACCGCACACATTAGTATGTATGATTTCCAATAAGTTGGTTGCTCGCTCCATTGTTCTGGAGAACGGAGTCTTGGTCATTTTGCCCATGAGGCATGGTTCGCATGTGTCAAATGATTCATAATCAAGAGACTCCAAAAGTCCATCTCATGGAGTTTCTTCATGCGTTTGACACCAATGTGACCAAGGCGGTAGTGCCACAAGTATGTGGGACTATCATTATCAACCTTACATCTTCTGGCACTCACACTATGCATATTTGTAACATCATGTTCGAGATTAAATAAGAATAAACCATTGACCAGCGGGGCATGACCATAAAACATGTCTCTCATGTAAATAGAACAACCATTATTCTCAGATTTAAATGAGTAGCCATCTCGCATTAAGCAAGATCCAGATAAAATGTTCATGCTCAAAGCTGGCACTAAATAACAATTATTGAGGTTTAAAACTAATCCCGTACGTAAATGTAGAGGTAGCGTGCCGACGGTGATCACATCGACCTTGGAACCATTCCCGACGCGCATCGTCACCTCGTCCTTCGCTAGTCTCCGCTTATTCCGCAGCTCCTATTTTGAGTTACAAATATGAGCAACCACACCGGTATCAAACAGTGACGGTGGCAGGATCAGAAATCTGTGATGTCATTTCAAATCCGTGATGTCAAATACATGCGTTTTCATTAATTTTATATAAAAAATACTACATGATTTCTACTTGTGTACAAAGAATTTGCCAAAAACCTGTGTAGTCAATTGACCACACTCGTCTCAACGTGGCTTCGCCACTGGTATCAAATACCTAGGAGCTACTACGAGTGCTGGTAAGGTACACATCAATAACATGTATATCATATATACCTTTGGTATTGTCGGCCTTCTTATCCGCTAAGTACTTGGGGAAGTTCCGCTTCCAGTGACCGTTTCCCTTGCAATAAAAGCACTCAGTCTCAGGCTTGGGTCCATGCTTTGGCTTCTTCCCGGCAACTGGCTTACCGGGTGTGGCAACTCCCTTGCCGTCCTTCTTGAAGTTCTTCTTACCCTTGCCTTTCTTGAAACTAGTGGTTTTATTGACCACCAACACTTTATGTTCCTTTTTGATCTCCACCTCCGCTGATTTCAGCACTGAATATACCTCAAGAATGGTTTTCTCCATCCCCTGCATATTGAAATTCATCACAAAGCTCTTGTAGCTAGGTGGGAGAGACTGAAGGATTCTGTCAACGACCGCGTAATCCGGGGGATTAACTCCCAGCTGAGACAAGTGGTTGTGCAACCCAGACATTTTGAGTATGTGCTCGCTGACAGAACTATTCTCCTCCATCTTACAACTATAGAACTTGTCAGAGACTTCATATCTCTCAACCTGGGCATGAGCTTGGAAAACCATTTTCAGCTCTTGGAACATCTCATATGCTCCGCGCTGCTCAAAATGCTTTTGGAGCCCCGGCTGTAAGCTGTAAAGCATGCTGCACTGAACAAGGGAGTAATCATCACTACGTGACTGCCAGGCGTTCATAACGTCTTGAGTTGCTGGGAAAACAGGTGCTTCACCTAGCGGTGCTTCAAGGACATATGCTTTCTTGGCAGCTATGAGGATGATCCTCAAGTTACGGACCCAGTCCGTGTAGTTGCTGCCATCGTCTTTCAGCTTGGTTTTCTCTAGGAACGCGTTGAAGTTGAGAGCAACATTAGCATGGGCCATTTGATCCACAAGACATATTGTAAAGATTTTTAGACTAAGTTCATGATAATTAAGTTCATCTAATCAAATTATTTAATGAACTCCCACTCAGATAGACATCCCTCTAGTCATATAAGTGATACATGATCCGAGTCAACTAGGCCGTGTCCGATCATCACGTGAGACGGACTAGTCGTCATCAGTGAACATCTTCATGTTGATCGTATCTTTTATACGAATCATGTTCGACCTTTCGGTCTTCCGTGTTCCGAGGCCATGTTTGTACATGCTAGGCTCGTCAAGTCAACTTAAGTGTATCGCGTGTGTAAATCTGGCTTACACCCGTTGTATGCGAATGTTAGAACCTATCACACCCGATCATCACGTGGTGCTTCGGAACAACGGACCTTAGCAACGGTGCATAGTTAGGGGGAACACTTTCTTGATATTATTGCGAGGGATCATCTTATTTAATCTACCGTCATTCTAAGCAAATAAGATGTAAAAACATGATAAACATCACATGCAATCAAGTAGTGACATGATATGGCCAATATCATTTTTGCTCCTTTTGATCTCCATCTTCGGGGCGCCATGATCATCATCGTCACCGGCATGACACTATGATCTCCATCATCGTGCCTTCATGAAGTCGTCTGGACAACTGTTACTTCTACTACTATGGCTAACGTTTAGCAATAAAGTAAAGTTATTACATGGCGTTATCATTGACACGCATGTCATACAATAAATTAAGACAACTCTTATGGCTCCTATCGGTTGTCATACTCATCGACATGCAAGTCGTGATTCCTGTTACAAGAACATGATCAATCTCATACATCACATATATCATTCATCACATCCTTTTGGTCATATCACATCACACGGCATATGCTGCAAGAACAAGTTAGACGTCCTCTAATTGTTGTTGCAAGTTTTTACGTGGCTGCTATAGGTTTCTAGCAAGAATGTTTCTTACCTATGCCAAAACCACAACGTGATGTGCCAATTTCTATTTACCCTTCATAAGGACCCTTTTCATCGAATCCGATCCGACTAAAGTGGGAGAGATAGACACCCGCTAGCCACCTTATGCAACTAGTGCATGTCAGTCGGTCGAACCTGTCTCACGTAGGCGTAGGTGTAAGGTTGGTCCAGGCCGCTTCATCCCATGATGCCACCGAATCAATATAAGACTACAAACGGCAAGTAAATTTACAAAATTGACGCCCACAATAATTTGTGTTCTACTCGTGCATAGAAACTACGCATAGACCTAGCTCTGATACCACTGTTGGGGATCGTTGCAGAAATTAAAAAAAATTCTACGCATCACCAAGATCAATCTATGGAGAGACTAGCAACGAGAGAGAGGAGAGTGCATCTTCATACCCTTGAAGATCGTGAAACGAAAGCGTTACAAGAACGTGGATGAAGGAGTCGTACTCACAGTGATTCAGATCGCGGTTGATTCTGATCTAAGCACCGAACAACAGCGCCTCCATGTTCAACACACGTATAGCCCAGGGACGTCTCCTCCTTCTTGATCCAGCAAGGGGGAGGAGAAGTTGGGGAAGAGCTCCGGCAGCACGACGGCGTAGTGGTGGAGCTTGCGGTTCTCCGGCAGGGCTTCGCCAAGCTCAACTACGGAGGAGGAGATATTGGGGAGGGAGAGGGCTATGCTAGGGGAAGGGTGCGGCAGCCCTCCCACCTCCCCTCTATTTATAGGGGAAAGGGAGAGGGGGCGGCCCCCTCCAGATGGATCTAGAGGGGGGGTGGCGGCCAAGGAGGGTGGCTTGCCCCCCAAGCCAAGGGGGGCGCCCCCTTTAGGGTTTCCCCTAAACCCTAGGCGCATGGGCCCTAGGGGGTTTTGGCGCCCAGCCCACTTAGGGGCTGGTTCCCCTCCATATTCAGCCTATAGGGCCCTCTGGGGCAGGTGGACCCTCCCGGTGGAACCCCGGAACCCCTTTGGTGGTCCCGGTACAATACCGATAAACCCCCGAACACTTCCGGCGACCGAATAAGGACTTCCCATATATAAATCTTTATCTCCGGACCATTCCGGAACTCCTCGTGATGTCCGGGATCTCATCCAGGACTCTGAACAACATTTGGTAACCACATACTAATTCCCATAACAACTCTAGCGTCACCGAACCTAAAGTGTGTAGACCCTACGGGTTCGGGAATCATGCAGACATGACCGAGACATCTCTCCGGCCAATAACCAACAGCGGGATCTGGATACCCATGTTGGCTCCCACATGTTCCACGATGATCTCATCAGATGAACCACGATGTCAGGGATTCAATCAATCCCGTATACAATTCCCTTTGTCTACCAATATGATACTTGCCCGAGATTCGATCGTCGGTATCCCTATACCTTGTTCAATCTCGTTACCGGCAAGTCTCTTTAATCATCCCGTAACACATCATCCCGTGATCAACTCCTTGGTCACATTGAGTTCATTATGATGATGTCTTACCAAGTGGGCCCAGAGATACCTCTCCGTCACACGGAGTGACAAATCCCAGTCTCGATTCGTGCCAACTCAACAAACACTTTCGGAGATACCTGTAGTGTGCCTTTATAGCCACCCAGTTACGTCGTGACGTTTCGCACACCCAAAGCATTCTTACCGTATCCGGGAGTTGCACATTCTCATGGTCTAAGGAAATGATACTTGACATTAGAAAAGATTTAGCAGACGAACTACACGATCTTGTGCTATGCTTATGATTGGGTCTTGTCCATCACATCATTCTCCTAATGATGTGATCCCGTTATCAATGACATCCAATGTCCATGGTCAGGAAACCGTAACCATCTATTGATCAACGAGCTAGTCAACTAGAGGCTCACTAGGGACATGTTGTGGTCTATGTATTCACACATGTATTACGATTTCCGGATAACACAATTATAGCATGAACAATAGAGAATTATCATGAACAAGGAAATATAATAATAACCATTTTATTATTGCCACTAGGGCATATTTCCAACACCCTTGTCCAATTCGTATTGGGCAAGGGGGGGCGCGCGCCTCCTCCCGTGGCATGCCTCCTCTCCTCCAGTATGGCCCATTAACTTTCTCGGGGGGTTCCGATAGCCTCCCTGTACTCTGAAAAATCCCTAAACCATATTGGAACCATTTCGGTGTCTGTATATAACCTTCCAATATATGAATCTTTACCTCTCAACCATTTCGAGACTCCTCGTGATGTCCGTGATCTCATCTAGAACTCCGAACAAACTTCGTCACCAAAACACATAACTCATAATACAAATCATCATCGAACATTAAGCGTGTGGACCCTACGGGTTTGAGACCTATGTAGACATGACCGAGACACATCTTCGGTCAATAACCAATAGCGGAACCTGGATGCTCATATTGGTTCCTACATATTCTACGAAGATCTTTATCGGTCAAACCACATAACAACAAACGTTATTCCATTTGTCATAGGTATGTTACTTGCTCGAGATTCGATCGTCGGTATCATCATACCTAGTTCAATCTCGTTACCGGCAAGTCTTTTTACTCGTTTCGTAATGCATCATCCCGCAACTAACTCATTAGTCACATTGCTTGCAAGGCTTATAGTGATGTGCATTACCGAGAGGGCCCAGAGATACCTCTCCGATACTCGGAGTGACAAATCCTAATCTCGATCTATGCCAACTCAAAAAACACCATCAGAGACACCTGTAGAGCATCTTTATAATCACCCAGTTATGTTGTGACGTTTGATAGCACACAAGGTGTTCATCTGGTATTCGAGAGTTGCACAATCTCATAGTCATAGGAATATGTATAAGTCATGAAGAAAGCAATAGCAATAAAACTAAACGATCATAATGCTAAGCTAACGGATGGGTCTTGTCCGTCACATCATTCTCTAATGATGTGATTCCGTTCATCAAATCACAACACATGTCTATGGTCAGGAAACTTAACCATCTTTGATTAACGAGCTAGTAAAGTAGAGCCATACTAGGGACACTCTGTTTGTCTATGTATTCACACATGTACTAAGTTTCCAGTTAATACAATTCTAGCATGAATAATAAACATTTATCATGATATAAGGAAATACAACTAACAACTCTATTATTGCCGCTAGGGCATATTTCCTTCAGTCTCCCACTTGCACTAGAGTCAATAATCTAGATTACATAGTATTGATTCTAACACCCATGGAGTCTTGGTGTTGATCATGTTTTGCTTGTGAGAGAGGCTTAGTCAATGGGTCTGCAACATTCAGATCCATATGTATCTTGCAAATCTCCATGTCTCCCTCCTTGACTTGATCGCCGATGGAATTGAAGCGTCTCTTGATGTGTTTGGTTCTCTTGTGAAATCTGGATTCCTTCACTAAGGCAATTGCTCCAGTATTGTCACAAAAGATTTTCATTGGACCCGATGCACTAGGTATTACACCAAGATCGGATATGAACTCCTTCTTCCAGACTCCTTCATTTGTTGCTTCCGAAGCAGCTATGTACTCCGCTTCACACGTAGATCCCGCCACGACGCTCTGCTTGGAACCGCACCAACTTACAACTCCACCATTTCATATAAATATGTATCTGGTTTGTGATTTAGAGTCATCCGGATCAGTGTCAAAGCTTGCGTCTATGTAACCATTTATGACAAGCTCTTTGTCACCTCCATAAACGAGAAACATATCCTTAGTCCTTTTCAGGTATTTCAGGATGTTCTTGACCGCTGTCCAATGATCCACTCCTGGATTACTTTGGTACCTCCCTGCTAAAGTTATAGCAAGGCACACATCAGGTCGGATACACAATATTGCATACATGATAGAATCTATGGCTGAGGCATAGGGAATGACTTTCATTTTCTCTCTATCTTCTGCAGTGGTCGGCATTGAGTCTGACTCGACTTCACACCTTGTAACATAGGCAAGAACCCTTTGTTTGACTGATCCATTTTGAACTTCTTCAAAACTTTATCAAGGTATGTGCTTTATGAAAGTCCAATTAAGTGTCTTGATCTATCTCTATAGATCTTGATGCCCAATATATAAGCAGCTTCAGCGAGGTCTTTCATTGGAAAAATCTTATTCAAGTATCCTTTTATGCTATCCAGAAATTTTGTATTATTTCCAATCAACAATATGGCATCCACATATAATATTAGAAATGCTACAGAGCTCCTACTCACTTTCTTGTAAATACAGGCTTCTCCAAAAGTCTGTATAAAACCGTATGCTTTGATCACACTATCAAAGCATATATTCCAACTTTGAGAGGTTTGCACCAGTCCATAAATGGATCACTAGAGCTTGCACACTTTGTTAGCACCTTTAGGATCAACAAAACCTTCTGGTTGCATCATATACAACTCTTCCTTAAAATATCCATTAAGGAACAGTTTTGACATCCATTTGCCAAATTTCATAATCATAAAATGCGGTAATTGCTAACATGATTCGGACAGACTTAAGCATCGCTACAGGTGAGAAGGTCTCATCGTAGTCAACTCCTTGAACTTGTCAAAAACCTTTTGCAACAAGTTGAGCTTTGTAGATAGTAACATTACCGTCAGCGTCAATCTTATTCTTAAAGATCCATTTATTCTCAATGGCTTGCCGATCATCAGGCAAGTCAACCAAACTCCACACTTTGTTTTCGTACATGGATCCCATCTCAGATTTCATGGCCTCAAGCCATTTCATGGAATCTGGGCTCATCATCACTTCCTCATAGTTTGTAGGTTCGGCATGGTCAAGTAACATGACCTCCAGAACAGGATTATCGTACCACTCTAGCGCGGACCGTAGTCTGGTTGACCTATGAGGTTCAGTAGTAACTTGATCTGAAGTTTCATGATCATCATCATTAGCTTCCTCACTAATTGGTGTAGGAATCACTGGAACTGATTTCTGTGATGAACTACTTTCCAATTCGGGAGAAGGTACAATTACCTCATCAAGTTCTACTTTCCTCCCACTCACTTCTTTCAAGAGAAACTCCTTCTCTAGAAAGGATCCATTCTTAGCAACGACTATCTTGCCTTCGGATCTGTGATAGAAGGTGTACCCAACAGTCTCCTTTGGGTATCCTAAGAAGACACAATTCTTCGATTTGGGTTCGAGCTTATCAGGTTGAAGCTTTTTCACATAAGCATCGCAGCCCCAAACTTTAAGAAATGACAGCTTAGGTTTCTTGCCAAACCACAGTTCATATGGTATCGTCTCAACGGATTTAGATGGTTCCCTATTTAACGTGAATGCAGCCGTCTCTAAAGCATAACCCCAAAACGATAGCGGTAAATTGGTAAGAGACATCATAGATCGCACCATATCTAATAAAGTACGGTTACGATGTTCGGACACACCATTACGCTATGGTGTTCCAGGTGGCATGAGTTGCGAAACTATTCCACATTGTTTTAAATGAAGACCAAACTCATAACTCAAATATTCACCTCCACGAGCAGATCGTAGAAACTTTATTTTCTTGTTACGATGATTTTCCACTTCACTCTGAAATTCTTTGAACTTTTCAAATGTTTCAGACTTATGTTTCATTAAGTAGATATACCCATATCTGCTCAAATCATCTATGAATGTTAGAAAATAACGATACCCGCCGCGAGCCTCAACACTCATCGGACCGCATACATCAGTATGTATTATTTCCAACAAGTCAGTTGCTCACTCCATTGTTCCAGAGAACGGACTCTTAGTCATCTTTCGCATGAAGCATGGTTCGCAAGCATCAAGTGATTCTAAAAGCCCATCAGCATGGAGTTTCTTCATGCACTTTACATCAATATGACCTAAACGGGAATGCCACAAATAAGTTGCACTATCATTATTAACTTTGCATATTTTGGCTTCAATATTATGAATATGTGTATCACTACAATCGAAGTTCAACAAAAATAGACCACTCATCAAGGGTGCATGACCATAAAAGATATTACTCATATAAATAGAACAACCATTATTCTCTGATTTAAATTAATAACCATCTTGCATCAAACAAGATCCAGATATAATGCTCATGCTCAACGCTGGCACCAAATAACAATTATTTAGGTCTAAAACTAATCCCGACGATAGATGTAGAGGTAGCGTAACGACGGCGATCACGCCGACTTTCGAACCATTTCCCACGCGCATCATCACCTCGTCCTTAGCCAATCTTCGTTTAATCCATAGCCCCTGTTTCGAGTTGCAAATATGAGCAACAAAACCAGTATCAAATACCCAGGTGCTACTACGAGCATTAGTAAGGTGCACATCAATAACATGTATATCAAATATACCTTTCACTTTGCCATCCTTCTTATCCGCCAAATACTTGGGGCAGTTATGCTTCCAATGACTAGTCCCTTTGCAGTAGAAGCACTCAGTTTCAGGCTTAGGTACAAACTTGGGCTTCTTCCCTTGATTAGCAACTTGCTTGCTATTCTTCTTGAAGTTCCCCTTCTTCCCTTTACCCTTTTTCTTGAAACTAGTGGTCTTGTTCACCATCAACACTTGATGCTCCTTCTTGATTTCTACCTCCGCAGCCTTTAGCATCGCGAAGAGCTCAGGAATTGTCTTTTCCATCCCTTGCATATTATAGTTCATCACGAAGCCTTTATAGCTTGGTGGCAGTGATTGAAGAACTTTGTCAATGACACTATCATCAAGAAGATTAACTCCCAGTTGAGTCAAGTGGTTATGGTACCCAGACATTCTGAGTATGTGTTCACTGACAGAACTATTCTCCTCCATCTTGCAGTTGTTCAACTTGTTAGAGACTTCATATCTCTCAATGCGGGCATTTGCTTGAAATATTAACTTCAACTCCTGGAACATCTCATATGCTCCATGAAGTTCAAAACGTCTTTGAAGACCCGATTCTAAGCCCTAAAGCATGGCACACTAAACTATCGAGTAGTCATCAGCTTTGCTCTGCCAGACATTCATAACGTCCGGAGATGCTCCTGTAGCGGGTCTTGCACCTAGCGGTGCTTCCAGGACGTAATTCTTCTGTGCAGCAATGAGGATAACCCTCAAGTTACGGACACAGTCCGTGTAGTTGCTACCATCATTTTTCAACTTAGCTTTCTCTAGGAACGCATTAAAATTCAAGGGAACGGTAGCACGGGCCATTGATCTACAACAACATAGATATGCAAAAACTATCAGGTACTAAGTTCATGATAAATTAAAGTTCAATTAATCATATTACTAAAGAACTCCCACTTAGATGGACATCCCTCTAGTTATCTAAATGATCATGTGATCCATATCAACTAAACCATGTCCGATCATCACGTGAGATGGAGTAGTTTTCAATGGTGAACATCACTATGTTGATCATATCTACTACATGATTCACGTTCGAGCTTTTGGTCTCAGTGTTCTGAGGCCATATCTGCATATGCTAGGCTCGTCAAGTTTAACCTGAGTATTCTGCACGTGCAAAACTGGCTTGCACCCGTTGTATGTGAACGTGGAGCTTATCACACCCGATCATCACGTGGTGTCTCGGCACGATGAACTGTAGCAACGGTGCATACTCAAGGAGAACACTTGTAACTTGAAATTTAGTGAGGGATCATCTTATAATGCTACCGCCATACTAAGAAAAATAAGATGCATAAAGGATAAACATCACATGCAATCAAAATATGTGACATGATATGGCCATCATCATCTTGTGCCTTTGATCTCCATCTCCAAAGCACCGTCATGATCTCCATCGTCACCGGCTTGACACATTGATCTCCATCATAGCGTTGTTATCGTCTCGCCAACTATTGCTTCTACGACTATGGCTACCGCTTAGTGATAAAGTAAAGCAATTACATGGCGATTGCATTTCATACAATAAAGCGACAACCATAAGGCTCCTACCAGTTGCCAATAACTTTTACAAAACATGATCATCTCATACAAAAATTTATATCTCATCACGTCTTGACCATATCACATCACAACATGCCCTGCAAAAACAAGTTAGACATCCTCTACTTTGTTGTTGCAAGTTTTACGTGGCTGCTACGGGCTTCTAGCAAGAACCGTTCTTACCTATGCATCCAAACCACAACGATTTTTCGTCAAGTGTGTTGTTTTAACCTTCAATAAGGACCGGCCGTAGTCAAACTCGCTTCAACTAAAGTTGGAGAAACAGACACCCACCAGCCACCTACGTGCAAAGCATGTCGGTAGAACTAGTCTCAAGAACGCGGTCATGTAATGTTGGTCCGGGCCGCTTCATCCAACAATACCGCCGAATCAAAGTAAGATTTTGGTTGTAAGCAGTATGACTATTATCACCCACAACTCTTTGTGTTCTACTGGTGCATATCATCTACGCATAGACCTGGCTCGGATGCCACTGTTGGGGAACGTAGCATGCAATTTCAAAAAAAAACCTACGATTACACAAGATCTATCTAGGAGATGCATAGCAATGAGACGGGGAGAGTGTGTCCACGTACCCTCGTAGACCGAAAGCGGAAGCGTTAGGTTAACGCGGTTGATGTAGTCGAACGTCTTCACGATCCAACTGATCCAAGTACCGAACGTATGGCACCTCCGTGTTCAGCACATGTTCAGCTCGATGACGTCCCTCGAGCTCTTGATCCAGTAGAGGGTCGAGGGAGAGTTCTGATAGCACAATGGCATGGTGACGGTGATGGTGATGTGATCCACGCAGGGCTTAGCCTAAGCACTACGACACTATGGCCGGAGGAGTAAACTATGGAGGGGGCACCGCACATGGCTAAGAGATTTCTTGGTGTGCCTTTGGGGTGCCCCCCGCCCCCGTATATAAAGGAGTGGGGGAAGAGGTGGCCGGCCAGGGGTGGCGCGCCATGAGGGGGAGTCCTACTAGGGAAAGGGGAAAGGAGGGAGAGGGAGAAGGAAAGGGGGGGGGTCACGCCCCCTCCCCTTGTCCAATTCGGATTGGGCAAGGGGGGGCACGCGCCTCCTCCTGTGGCCTGCCTCCTCTCCTCCACTATGGCCCATTATGCCCATTAACTTTCCTGGGGGGTTCCGATAGCGTCCCGGTACTCTAAAAAGTCCCTGAACCTTATCGGAACCATTCCGGTGTCCGTATATAACCTTCCAATATATGAATCTTTACCTCTCAACCATCTCGAGACTTCTCATCATGTCCGTGATCTCATCCGGGACTTCGAACAAACTTCGGTCACCAAAACACATAACTCATAATACAAATCATCATCAAATGTTAAGCGTGCGGACCCTACGGGTTCGTGAACTATGTAGACATGGCCGAGACACATCTCCGGTCAATAACTAATAGCAGAACCTGGATGCTTATATTGGTTCCTACATATTCTATGAAGATCTTTATCGGTCAAACCCCATAACAACATACGTTATTCCCTTTATCATCGGTATGTTACTTGCCCAAGATTCGATCATCGGTTTCATCATACCTAGTTCAATCTCGTTACGGGCAAGTCTCTTTACTCGTTCCGTAATGCATCATCCCACAACTAACTCATTAGTAACATTGATTGCAAGACTTATAGTGATGTGCATTATCGAGAGGGCCTAGAGATACCTCTCCGATACTCTGAGTGACAAATCCTAATCTCGATCTATGCCAACTCAACAAACACCATCGGAGACACCTGTAGAGCATCTTTATAATCACCCAGTTATGTTGTGACGTTTGATAGCACACAAGGTGTTCCTTCGGTATTCGGGAGTTGCACAATCTCATAGTCAGAGGAATATGTACAAGTCATGAAGAAAACAATAGCAATAAAACTAAATGATCGTAATGCTAAGCTAACGGATGGGTCTTGTCCATCACATCGTTCTCTAATGATGTGATTCCACTCATCAAATAGCAACACATGTCTATGGTCAGGAAACTTAACCATCTTTGATTAACGAGCTAGTCAAGTAGAGGCATACTAGGGACACTCTGTTTGTCTATGTATTCACACATGTACTAAGTTTCCGGTTAATACAATTCTAGCATGAATATTAAACATTTATCATGATATAAGGAAATACAAATAACAACTTTATTATTGCCTCTAGGACGTATTTCCTTTAGATAGTAAATGGAGCCAAACTTGTGAGTCTCCAAGGCATCATCATGAATTTCCTTGTACATATGTGCCATGGAGTTATGATCTTTCCTGGGCTTGGCATAAACATCTGTGTCATCTTCACCTTCTTCAGGGGCATTTATCCACTTGGCCCACTCAGCAATGGATGATTGGTATATTGTGCCTTCAGTCATCCAGACTATCTTGCCATCTGGATAGAAGTGTGCAGTTGAATAAAATTGCATGACCATCTCATCATTCCATTTAGTCAGCTTCTGACCAACAAAAGTGTCAACTCCATTCATCCCGAAACTTTCGTGAACTCCTGGAAAGTATTCTTCATTCTCATCAATGAATTTCCAGTCAACCCATCTCATGTCACTCACTATGGGCTTCTTATCTAAGAGAATTGTCTCATAAAAATCTTGCTTCTCCTTGGTGTGAAATCTGTAGTCCATAGCAGTCCTTCTCCTCACAGCATATGGGTCTCTCTGTCTCCACTGTCTGGGACCTGCATCTTTTATCACTTTCATATTCTCAGCAACTAGATGGTTGTCATCATGATCTGGAATTTTTGGTTTAAGCTTTCTGAGCACTTGGTGCTCCTCATCCTCTTGAACTTCAGGCACTTGGGCCTTGTTCTTCTCAGCAGCTGAAATGTTTCTTGTGGATCCCTTAGGTGCAGATGGCTTTGAAGCTTGAGCTTGAGCAGATGGCTTGGGAGCTGTCTTGGGCTTAGATGAAGCATCCCCAGACTTGATAGCATCTCCCATGAGTTTTTGTGACTTGGGTGTTGGCTCTTCCTCTTCCTCATCATCTTCATCAGATTCCCTCATCATGGAAGGTTTTCCAATCACTCTGGCCATGGTCTTCTTGACACTTTCCTTCATTTTCTTGCCTCCAGCAGCCTCTTCCTCTGTTAATTTCATGGTCTGAAGAGCGGAGGCTCTGGCTTTTGACATGGGCACTCTCTTGGCAGGGGCCTTCTTATGCATGCCGAGCTTGATGGCAACACCAGCAGCTTGCTCTTTCTTGAGCACTTTCTTCTTTGAGGTGACCTCCTCTTCAACCACAAAGTTCTCATCTTCAGATTCTGAGGTTCTCTTCTTCCTATGCCTAGTAGCAGCCTTAGGCAGATTGCTTGGGGTGCTTCTGCTACCCTCATCATAGCTTCTATTTGAGGGACTAGTGCCCTCACTGAGATTTTGTTGCTCCTCTGACCTGTTCTGGCGCTGTTGTTTGACATGGCTGACACTGACCCTGTGAACAGATAGGTATAGATAGAGTAGATGAGCATCACAAAGCACAACTATTTTGGCAACAAGTTGACTCAAAAACTTAATTTTAATTTTTGGCAGAAAGCATTTCGGAGCTACCGATATGACAAACTCGGTGACACCGAAGAAACTTTAGAGTCTAAACATGTGAAATCGGTCAGACCGAGACACAGTTCGGTGACTCCGAGATGCTAGGGTTTCACAGAGAAAGTGAACTCGGTCACAATGATTTGTACACTTCAGTCAGACCGAGTAGTACATGTGCAATGGCCTGGGCCAAATCGGTGAGACCGAATACGTCAAATTAGTCGGTCCGAGATGAGTTCGGTGGAAACCTAACCCTAAGTTTTTGCATCAAAACTAATCTAGAGGAAGTTTTGGTTGGATACAATGATCTCAATCGTGGCTAGATACATGGCATTAACCTTTGTGCAAGAATCAGAGTTAAAGATTGCACAAGGGAATCGAGTATGTACCCTAACTTGGCGATGAACTCGCTACGATGACAACAGCAGCAAAGATTCCCGTTGACGGCGGCGGAGACCAGCAGCAAGAGGGCACTGGCGATGACGGGGACAATCCGGAGACCAAGAGGGGAGGTAGAGCTGGGCAGGCGCGGTTGGAGGTTTGAAGTAATTTCCAAAATTCAACCCGCGGATATATATACCCAGTCACTATTGGTGTGACCGAGTGGAATGACTCGGTGGCATCGAGATGCAGAATTGCAAGCGGTTGCTGCAACTCGATGAGACCTAGTAGTTCTAATCGATTGCACCAAGGCGAAAACCTGGATCAACTCAATGATTTCAGTGAGACCGAATGGAATGAAAATCGGTCAGACCGAGAACCATTAAGAGGTTTTGGAAGTTTCAGCCCTTGATGGATCGGTGGCTCTGAGTGCTCCTCACCCGGAGGGTTTGAATTCGACTTGATCAAACTTTGTGATGTAGCATGAATAGAGTTTGAGAATAGAAAAGCATAGATAGCTAGAGGGAGTTCTTACGCATTCTTGTCCATCCATTTGGCAAAAAGAAAAGCCAAGCAAACAAAACAACAAATGGATGTCCTTGAATAGGAAAAATATGCAACCAACATGCTCAGACAATAAGATAGCAAATGAAATATGTGGCAAAGCATGCACAAACACTCTAGTATCTATCAAGCAATTGGTGATGACTAGGTCATCTATATATGAGTATATTGACCGAGGAGTCAAATGGGAACATTTGATCGTAGGTCATACTCATCGTTTAAGCACAAGTGGGGTTACCACTTTTACATAAAGCATTGTTGTGTTCACACCATTTAGAGTTTCTTTAGCTCAATTCTTAGAGAAAAGCTCCCCCTAGATGTGATATCCCCCCTAAGAGGGATGAACTAACCTTGGGTTTTGTTGATGATGACTTCACGTAGGTGTTGAAGATGTAGATGCTCAATGTTGATGTAGATCATTTGGAGCAATCCATTGGAGTGAGTTGCACTTTCAATACCTACATGGGTTAGTCCCACAAGGAACACACAAGGATATCAATACATAGAGTGAAATTCACATATGATGTTGTCCATGGAAGCATTTGGTTACCTTGTCCCTAGTCTTACCAACAAGAGGGTTTGTGACTCCTTGAACTAGTGCAAGATGTGAAAGTTGATTGCACTTGTCCTAGCCAAGATGAATATGAGTGAAGTATGTTGGCGGAGTCACCCTTAAGAACTCTCTAGTTCTTATTCTTTGGGATCCACATCATCTTGATGGGAATCCTTGGGGTTGTAGTCATACTTGATGAAGTAGAACTTGATGTAGTCTTGGGAACCCACTTGACTAAGGCCTTTGGAGTGCATCAATCTCTTCTTGAAGCTTGTCCTTGCCTTTTTGCTTGTGGTCTCGTGGTGGAAGATCATCTTGAGCATGTATTCCCTTGAAAGAAGTGGGATCATACTTATCTTGTTGATGAACAAACTTCGTCTTGGGGTATTGATCTTCTTCCCACTCAACTCCACTGGCATTGAACTTTACCAACACCTTGATTCTTTCGGTGCCTTCCTTGCTTGCTTACAATTTCCTCAAATTGCTTACATCCGGCAAGGCTCTTATAAACACCTTTCTCTATAATTCCCTTCAATAAGCTATTTTCTTGCTCAAGTGTAACTTGGCTAAGAGAATCATTAGTGGAATCAAGAGAGCTACTAGAATCAACAATATTGGATTTAACATGATTATTGTTACTACTAGAAGAAGAATATTTCTTGCTCTTGTTGCTAGATTTTACTTCTGGCATGTAAGTAGACAAAGTAAACGCTTGGCAATGTAAGTAGAACTTTTCTTACGAAGATCATCATTGATTGCTTTTAAGAACCCATGCTCTTGCTCTAGATTGAGCTTTTCAAAGCGTAGCTTCTCATGAGTCTTTAAAAGCTCTCAATGATCCTCTAAGATAGTTTCATGAGCTAACTGATACGTCCATTTTGCATCATGTTACCTACTGTTATTTATAACATTTTAAGCATAATAATGCTTTTTGGAGTAATTCTAATGCCTTTTCTCTCATAATATGCAAGGTACAAACAAAGAGGGAGAATTCCGGCAGCTAGAAATTTGGACCTGAAAAAGCTACCTATTCCGCACAACTCCAAATTAAATGAGTTGAAACTTCACAAGGATTTTTTTATGGAATAAATAAGAAATACTAGAGCAAATAACCACCGGAGGGGGCCCACCCCCAGGCGTGCCCTGGTGGGTTGTGCTCAGCCCGGCCCACCTCCGGTGCCCATCTTCTGGTATATAAGTCAATTTGACCTAGAAAAAACCAGGATAGGACTTTCGGGACGGAGCGCCGCCGTCTTGAGGTGGAACTTGGGCAGGCGCAATTTTGCCCTCCGACGGAGCAATTCCGTCGAGGGAACTTCTCTCCTGGAGGGGGAAATCATCGTCATCATCATCACCAACTACTCTCCCATCTTGGGGAGGGCAATCTCCATCAACATCTTCAACAACACCATCTCCTCTCGAACCCTAGTTCATCTCTTGTGTCCAATCTGTGTACTGGAACTATAGATTGGTGCTTGTGGGTGACTAGTAGTGTTGATTACTATATGGTTTATTTGGTGGAAGATTATATGTTCAGATCCAATATGCTATTTAATACACCTCTCATCTTGAGCATGTTTATCACTTGTGATTAGTTACTTTTGTTCTTGAGGTCACGGGAGAAATCTTGTTGCAAGTAATCATGTGAACTTGATATGTGTTCGATATTTTGATAATGTGTATGTTGTGATTCCCTTGGTGGTGTCATGTGAACGTCGACTCCATGACACTTCACCATATTTGGTCCTAAGGGAATGCATTGTGGAGTAGTAATTAGATGATGAGTTGCGATAGTGACAGAAGCTTAAACCCTAGTTTATGCACTATTCCGTAAGGGACCGATTGGATTCAAAAGTTTAATGCTATGGTTAGAATTTATTCTTAATACTTTTCTCGTAGTTGCGGATGCTTGCGAGGGGGTTGATCATAAGTAGGAGGTTTGTTCAAGTAAGAACATCACCTAAGCACCGATCCACCCACATATCAAATTATCAAAGTTTTGAACACGAAGCGAATCGACATGATGAAAGTGACAAGATAAAATTCCCGTGTACCCTCAAGAACACTTTGCTTATTATAGGAGACCGTTTTGGCCTGTCCTTTGCCTCAAAAGGATTGGGCTACCTTTCTGCACTTTTGCTACTATTATTGTTACTTTCTCATTACAAGTTATCTTGCTATCAAACTGCTCTATTACTTACAATTCAGCGCTTGTAGACTTTACCTTGCTAAAAACCACTTGTCATTTCCTTCTGCTCCTCGTTGGGTTTGACACTCTTACTTATCAAAAAGGCTAAAATTGATCCCATATACTTGTGGGTAATCAAGGCTATTTTTTGCACCGATGTCGGGGAGTGAAGCGCTCTTGGTAAGTGGAAATTGGCAAGGAAAAATTATTACTACATGCCGAAATTTATTATCACTTGTTACTATGGAGAACAATCCTTTGATGGGTTTGTTCGAGGTATCTTCACCTCAACTGGAACCATAATTAGTTACCCCTCAACCTACTACACCTACTGAAAATATTGAATATGAAATTCCTTTTGGTATGATAGAACAACTACTAGTTAATCCTTATGCAGGAGATAGAACCAAACATCCTGATATGCACTTGATATATGTGGAAAAAATTTGTGGATTGTTTAAGCTTGCAGGTTTACCCGAAGATGAAGTTAAGAAGAAGGTTTTCCCTTTATATTTGAAGGAAAAAGGATTGGCATGGTATAGGCTATGCAATGATATTGGATCTTGGATTTGGAATCAATTGAAATTGGAGTTTCACCAAAAAAATTATCATATGCATCTAGTTCATCGTGATCAGAATTATATATATAATTTTGGTCTCGTGAAGGAGAAAGTATCGCTCTAGCTTGGGGGAGGCTTAAGTCAATGTTATATTCATGCCCCAGTCATGAGCTCTCAAGAGAAATTATTATCTAGAATTTTTATGCTCGGCTTTCTCATAATGATCGATCCATGCTTGATACTTCTTGCAATGGTTCTTTTATGAACAAGACTATTGAATTCCGGTGGGATCCTTTGGAAAGGATTTAATGCAACTATGAAGATTGGGAACGCGACGAAGGTAAAGAGTCAGGTATTAAGATCAAGTTTGATTGTGTTAAATCTTTTATGAATACCGATGCTTTTCAAAAGTTTAGCAGTAAATATGGACTTGACTCTGAGATAGTAGCCTCCTTTTGTGAATCATTTCCTACTCATGTTGATCTCCCTAAGGATAAGTGGTTTAAATATCACCCACATATTAAAGAAGAAATTAAAGAACCGTTACTAGCTAAAGAGGAAACTATTATTTATAATGTTGATCCAGTTGTTCCTACTGCTTATATTGAGAAACCACCTTTCCCTGTTAGGATGAAGGAACATGCTAAAGTTTCAAAATAATCTTTGTAATATTTGTGCTTCACTTCCCTCCTAAATCATCATTTCACTTCTGATCCACCCAAAATAATCTTTGTAATATTTTTCTTAAATGAAAAATATTCATTTTCTCTCAAAAACCCTAAGCCAGATCTATTTGCTTCAAAGCAACCCCAATTTTTATGGCTCAGAAAAATCTAAGATAATTCACAAATATTCTGTGAACCCTAGGGCACCTTCCTGAGCAAAAATATTTCATCACTTTTTGGAATATTTTTGCTACAAAAAATCTTTTTTGTTCTGGACAGAAATGGTGGTTTCTACAGCAACTACCATTTTACTTGCTCCATTTGACCTGAACTTTCTTGTGCATCTTTACCTTAGTAACTTATAACTAGCCTCCAAAGCACAACCTCAATCTCCCAGCCGTTTGACCACAGTAACTATTCAAAGTTACTGGTCAGAAACTTACCTGGTTTGTAAAATCCTCTCTACTGCACCTGGATCCAAACCAAACCGTGGTAAACTTCAAAACCACCACGAACAACATGCCAGACATGATTTTTGGACGAAGGCTGGCCTGAGGAGAGAGTTCGCGCGGTGACCACGCGTGTCCATGATGCCAGGCATGCGTGTCGGCGCGCTCTGGGTGCCGCCGAACGCTCTGTTCGCGTGTGCTCGCTTCCCTCGCCTGCCCGAGCGTGCCAAACTGCTCCGCCATCATCGTCTCGACGTCTTTAACTCCTCCCTGGCGCTCGCCGATGCCAGAGCTCACCGCAGTGAGCACGGGCACGGTCCGTCCAACGCCATAGTGCGCTCTGCACTATGCTCGTCGCCTTCCTCTTTGATCCTGTGCTCGTCTCCGTCCGCCCACCGTGGCCGCGTGACGTCCGTCGCCTTCTCCCCCTCTCACTGACGCCCCTCGTCGCCGGGCGTCGTGGACAGGTGTCCACCGGTGGAGCCCGAAGCCCCCTCGCCGCTCGCATATAAATAAGGCCACCCCTAGTCTCCTCGAGCCACATCCAGCACTCCCACACACTGCACGACAGCGTAGGAAGCCGTAGCCAGGCCGGGCAGGCCTCGGGCCGCCGTCCCCGAGCTCGAGCTCGCCAGTGATCCCCTCTGGACGCCGCGGAAGCTCTAGCCCCTCCCAGGCCAGGGCAACCCCTCCAGGGCTTCCGCCTCTCTCTGTTGAGGCCGTCTCGCCCGCTTGGAGCCCCTGTAGTGGCCTCCGTTCATCGTCTTCCTCAACTCCGGCAACCTCCGCGTTCTGCCTCCGCTTGCGAGCTTGTTTCCGACCCCGTCCGACCACCCCTAGCCATGCTACGGGTACGGGCAGGGGCGCCATCATCCCCTCTCTCAATCCCTCCCTCTCGTTTGGGCCAAGGAGCCCTCGTCGCCGACGAGAGCTCTGGCGCAGCCGCGGCCTTCTCTGTTTCTTTCTCCCCTTCCCCCACCTGACTAGTAGGGCCCGCTAGTCAGCCACTATGTACGCGCGTGAAGTGGTATGAGTGCTGGCACCCCTGGGCTTTACGCAGTTATAACTCTTCGAACAGTTATAACTCTTCAACCATAAGTCCAAATGAATTGATTCTTTTTGCATTGTGTTCTTTGATAAGAAATCTAGCAGCTCACCAAAGATGAGATTTTTTCTGAGCTGTTTAGAATTTCTGGTGATTTTCATAAGTGTTCTTGATATTTGCTTTTGTGTTTAAATTTATTTTCAGAGGGTGAGGCTTGTCTTGAGGATCACCAGAAGGCTTGTGAACCTCATCTGCACTAAGGCAAGCCACATCAACATTTTCATGGTGTCATTTCAATATTTGTGATTTTCTTACTTGAATGAAATGATTAATCCATGCATTTAAATAATAATTGAGTTATTTGTATTCTATTAAATATTGGTTATGCTTGATTTACATAATGATTCAAACTAGTTTAGTGGATAAAACAAGTTAAGATTTATTTGGTGATGTTAGAAATAATTTTGCTATGCATGTTAGTAATTATTTAAAGCTTTGTCTTTGCCTTCATAAATTGGTAAAAATTTGTTAGAAAATATTTTGTTAAATACTTATTTAATCATATTACTTGTCTTACAGAATGTTTGAACCCGACTTAGTGATAAAGAAATTAAGAGTTGTTGATAGTGAAATCTTTTTGCCAAGCATATGAGAAATTTATCGGAGTTACCTTCTTGCATAAGAAATTAATAAAACTTGGTGCAAAATATTTTGGTTAAGTTGTGAGTCATTTTGAGCAGTAGAGTAATATGAGTTGTTGACGTTTATGCTTGGTGTGTATATGGATGACATCGATCATTTTTATCATTATATGATGCATGTGTTGTTTTGCATTTCATGGCTTGTTATGACACCGGTCATTTTTAGTTTAAAGTTGAACCTGAATATAACTCAACTTGAATATACTGTTGATGGGGTCATGGTGCCGCTGAATCGAGTTTCTTTCCAGTGCAACCACATTTGCCTTTGTGGGAAGGCCTTGATTCGGTCCATTGACATGGCCTCTGGTCGGTGCCTCCAACTAGGGAAGGTTATGTCGTGCTTGCCCTGGCCCGGTAAGCATGCATAATCTTGTGTGCTCGTTGATGAGATTATGGTACCGAGTCCCCGAGTGGGAGTGACTTGACCACGACGGTGGTTGGGGTGTCTTTGATAGACACGGGGCCACCCAGGACCAGCCCGTTGGGGATTTGGGTCGGAGTGGCCGGGAGAGTGTTGTGGCAATGGAAGGGTTTTGTCGGAATGTCATTGGTCCACCCGAATGGGAGTGTGATGCCATGGGTTCCGTGGTGTGGGTAAAGTGTGCTACCTCTACAGAGTGCGTAATCTATTGATAACCGAGTCCACGGTCACAGACACCTGGTAGTAGGTCCCACCATGAGTCAACGTTTAATAAAAACTGCACACTAAGATATGAACTTTGCATTGTTGATGCATGGAAGAAAGGCCATCGTGGCATTTGGGACCAAATGATGGTCGTGGTTGTGATCGCCGTAAGGATCACGAGTTGTTCCTAAGAAAGACCACTTTGGTGGTGTGTTTGTGATCCAGAGATGATCACAGTTGGTAAGCTGTCTCGAGGGACGTTCGACCATGATCACAGCATGTTGACATATAGTGTTGCATTATTAATAATTGGTTAAATATCATGATATAGTTTGTCATTATGATTATGCCTGTTGTGAGCTTGCAAGTACATTCAATGTACTGACCTGGCGTGTCATGCCAGATTTCAGGAAAGTATCGTTGGAGAGGAGCGCTGTTCGAGTCTAGATCGTGTCCACATCGGTGTCCCTGTGATATGGAGCTTCCGCCACAACGTTATTCCGTTGCCACGTAGTTGTTCGGATCGAGGCACCTTTATGTTCACTAAATAATGTACATATTGTTCAGCCGCACCGAGTTTGCCGCTTGGCCTTGACAGCTGTTGTAATGTAAACTCTGTTCCGCTAGCATCAATAAAGCGGTTGTTTTTCTGTACCAAGATGTTGTGTGTTGCCAGAAGACATGGTCTCTGGGCTGGCATTGCTTGGTATCAGAGCCACGCTGACTGTAGGCCACGCTAGACTGTGACGCGTTAACTGGACGTAATTTGTGCTGATTGTTGCGTTGCATGCATTCGGTTTATATATTTTTTTATGCTAACCTTCTAATGGTTGTGGGTGTAGATGGCTCTGGTGCCATATCCGTGCTAGTTGCAGCTGATGCCGTACACGTCACCGCACCTCCTTCGCAACGTGTGGCGTCGGTTGTACCCTCTCGGAGACGACCCAGTCTATCGTGTGTAGCGGGAGCATCTAGCTGATTCAGTGTATGAGTATCACGCAGTGGTCACTCTGCGCACTAGTTCCGATTCTAGCTCTTACACTCGCACTTCTCGGAGCGGTTATGCCTCCATCGCTTCTTGGCTGTCTAGTTTGTTGCATTCGAGGTCATTGTCGAGATTCGCTACAACGAGGTCCGAATGCAGAACCACCCTGGTTTCTACTACTACCCATCTCTGCACGACAACGGTCGTGTCCGTTTCCCTCTCATTGATCCGGAATCTGATAGTGTTGCTAGCCACCTTGCTCGTTATGTCACTGCTAGCTATCTCATGATCCACGAGCTAGCTCGAGAGCTGACTCGTACCCGTACTACCTTAGCCACTACTTTGGTCACTTCTAGATCCACCACTACTCCGTCTTCACTGGGATTTAGCCCTTATGTCCGAGCCAGTTCTAGCTCCCCTATTTTGCCGGTTACTCCCCCAAGTAGCACGGGCGTCTCGGCCGTGAACCCTCTCAGTACTCCTGCCGAGTGGGTCTCACTTCTCGCTACCCATATAGCCCTGATGCTTCATCCTACCCCTGCCCCTGAGGGGGAGACCTCGAGGCAGCGCCGTCGTGTTACCTTTAACCCGGAGGTTTCCGTTAACCACGTCAGTTCGGGATCCGAGACCGCTTCAGGGGAGGACGCCGCAGCACCAGCAGAGCAGTAGTATCTTTGAGTATTCGCAATTGGCTGGATGATGTATGGATGTAGTTGTACGAGTCATGATGTTTTGTTGCATGTATGAGAGTAGTGAACCAGTCATGTTGTTTATTTTTCATGTATGAGTCTATGTATAATTATGTTGAGACTTTATTCGCCGTATTTTTTCGCTCTTTTGCTTTCTTCTGGGATTTGTCGCTGGCTTTTCCCCAATTTTATTCTTGGGTGTTTCTCATCTCAATTGTGTTGTCTTGGGAAAAATTCACAATAGAATGATGCGGGGAGGCAGCAGTAGCAACGTTCGTGAGGGCACTCCTGTTCATCGTTCCGCACGACAGGCAGGACATTCTCCCGAGCCGTACATTCAGCCACCACCTCCACCGCCTGATCCTCCCTCCACCGAGCAAATTATGCGTACGTTTGAAGAGAAAAGGAACAACGATCTGATTGAAATATTGAGAAGTGTTCAAGCTATGGTTGCACAGAATGGAAATTAGCATGGTCATCACTCAAAGTTGTCGGATTTTCAGAGGACCAATCCACCCAGCTTTAGTCAGATTGTTGACCCATTGGATGCAGACGATTGGTTGCGCACAATGGAGAAAAATCTTGAGATTGCTCATACTGAAGGAAATGATAAAGTTCCCTTTTCCACCCATTATCTTGAGGGCGCAGCTGCCATATGGTGGGAAAATACAAAGGCCATGTGGCCGGCTGATGAGGAAATCACTTGGGAAAAGTTTAAGGATCGATTCCAAAAATATCATATCCCTACTGGAGTTATGAAGACTAAGCAGCGTGAATTTCTCACACTCATCCAAGGAAATCAGTCTGTGGCAGCGTTTTGATTTTCGGTTTGTGATTTTTCTCGCCCTAGGCCGAGATGGTCGAATTTCGGTCGTTTTTAAAAATTTCGGCCGAAATTTGACCAAATTTTGACTGAAATTTGATTAAAATTTGACCAAAATTTCTCAAATTTGACCAATTTCGGCGGAAAATAGATTTCGCCCTAGGCCGAGATGGCCGAAATTCGGCCGAAATCCATTTTTTACGGCCGAATTTCAAAACCCTGGTCTGTGGTAGAATATTTGCAAAAATTCAATCATCTGGCCCGTTACTCTCTTCATGACGTGGTCACCGAAGAAAGAAGAATTGACAGATTTCTTGGAGGTCTAAATCCAAAACTCCGATGTGCTCTCAGTATGCTTGATTTCACAGACTTCCAAACTCTGGTGAACAAGGCTTTCATTGTTGAATAGGAGCAAAAGCTTATAGCAGATAATAGGCCTGTTAACAACGACAACAAGTGAAAGTTTGAGCCAAAGAAGGATGGGCAACCAGTGCAAAAGGCTCATACCTGGCAACAACTCAGGTGGAATACAAGCCAAATTGGCAGCAGAATGTTAACAAGACCACCACTCAAGTCAAGAAATTGTGGCCAATCCAATACATGAGGAGCGTCAGCGCAATAATTCTTGTTTCATTTGCGGGCAGCACGGACATTATGCCAAGCAGTGCCCCAAGAACAACAAGATGAATGCCCTAAGAAGGCCACAAGCCAACTTTATGGAGTCGCGGCCAAACCGGCAAAACTTCACCGGGCACGTGCATCATATCTCCGCCGATGAAGCCCAAGAGAAGCCAGAAGTCGTCATTGGTATGTTTTCTATTAATGACATACCTGCCGTAATTTTATTTGACTCTAGGGCTTCGCATTCTTTTATTCCTCGGAGTTTTGCTACCCAAAACAATTTTCCTTGCGCAATTTTGGGCAAAAATATGCTGGTTCAAACCCCGGGATCTATAATCAAGAGCAATCTGGTCTGTCGTGATCTGGAGATCAATATCAACGGGGTCTACTTTCCAACATCTCTGATAATCATTGAGTCTGAAAAGTTGGATATTATATTGGGTATGAATTGGTTGACCCAATATCAAGTTTGCATAAAATGCGCAACCCGAGAAGTCACTTTAACCGGTCTAAATGGGCAACTTACCAAGTTCTACGCTCGCAAGAATATACCCAAGCCAGAACTAGTTTGCACCGCTATGGTTGAATTGGAATTAATCCCTGTGGTCAGTGAGTACCCTGATGTGTTTCCGGAAGAACTGCCAGGCGTGCCACCAGATCGGGAACTGGAGTTTGCCATAGATCTTGTGCCCGGAACCGCACCGTTATACAAGAAGTATTACCGGATGCCCTCATCAGAATTAGTGGAGCTAAAGAAACATCTTGACGAATTACTCCAGAAAGGTTATATTCGTCCCACCTCCTCACCATGGGGATCACCTGCAATTTTCGTGGGCAAAAAGGATGGTAGTCTTCGTATGTGCATAGATTACCGCCAGCTGAATGAGGTCGCCATCAAAAATAAATACCCGCTGCCAAGGATTGATGATCTGTTTGACTAGCTCAGTGGGGCTAAGGTATTCTCAAAAATCAATTTACGGACCGGCTATCATCAACTTAAGATTAAAAAGGAAGATATTCCTAAGACCGCATTCACTACTCGGTACGGTCTTTACGAATATACCGTGATGTCCTTTGGTCTCACCAATGCCCCTGCTTTCTTCATGCATATGATGAGCAAAGTATTTATGGACTTCCTCGACAAATTCATGGTAGTCTTCATCGATGACATCCTCATTTACTCCAAGGGTGAAGAGGAGCACAAGGATCACCTCCGAGCAGTACTACAACGGCTCCGCGACCATTAGCTATACGCCAAGTTCAGTAAGTGCGAATTTTGGCTCAAGAAAGTTGGGTTTCTCGGACATGTACTATCCACCTAAGGTATAGCCGTGGATCCGAGCAAAGTAAAGGATGTGCTCAATTGGGTACCGCCCACGACCGTGACAGAGATCCGGAGTTTCCTCGGATTAGCTGGATACTATCGTCATTTTATTGAAGGGTTTTCCAAAATTGCTAAACCCATGACGAAGGTGCTCAAAAAGGAAACGAAGTTTAAGTGGACAGAGGATTGTGAGAAGAGTTTTAATGAGCTGAAGATACATCTGACAACCGCACCTGTATTGACTCTTCCAGACATTTATCGCAGTTTTGATGTGTATTGCGATGCCTCTAGACAAGGTATTGGTTGCGTGTTGATGCAAGACAACAAGGTAGTAGCATATGCATCGCGACAGCTACGACCCCATGAGGGAAATTATCCTACTCATGATTTGGAATTGGCCACAGTGGTTCATGCATTAAAAATTTGCAGACACTACCTCATTGGAAAAAGGTGCCAAATTTTTACCGACCACAAAAGCCTCAAGTACATCTTCACTCAGCCAGATTTAAATCTCCGTCAGCGAAGATGGTTAGAGTTGGTCAAGGATTATGACCTTGGAATAAATTACCATCCAGGCAAGGCCAACGTCGTTGCCGACGCGCTCAGTCGAAAGCCCGTCAGCTTAAATGTCATGTTAAAATCATTGCCTACCGAACTTCAAGAGGAGATCGCTCAGCTCAACTTGGTCATCGTGGATGCTGGCCTCACTAATATTTTGGAAGTTACCCCCACACTTGAGATGGAGATCTGCAAGGCCCAGCCAGCTGACGCCAATCTACAAAGACGTGCCGAGGGCCAGATGGCAAAGCAGGCCCCTGACTTCTCCAAGGACAAATTCGGTACCCTCCGATTCCGTGGACGCATTTGTGTGCCAAATCAACTGGACTTGAAGAATAAAATCCTGTCAGAAGCACACGAATCCACATATTCCATTCACCCGGGAGGTACAAAAATGTATGAGGATCTCATACAAATATTCTGGTGGGAGGGAATGAAGCAGGACATTGCCTATTTCGTAGCTTGTTGCGACATATGTAACAAGGTGAAAGCAGATCATCAGAAGCCAGCCGGACTCCTCCAACCGCTGCCAGTTTCATAGTGGAAATGGGATGACGTCTGCATGGATTTCATTACAGGATTGCCTAGGACTCAGCGAGGCAAGGATGCAATCTGGGTTATAATAGACACCCTAACCAAGGTTGCTCACTTCATTCCGATCAGCACCAGATACAAGGCCGGTGAATTTGCACAGCTGTATGTATCCAAAATAGTCAGTTTGCACAGAGTACCCCGAACTATCACTTCCGACCGAGGTTCTTTGTTTACTTCCGCTTTTTGGTCCCGTCTCCATCAAGCCCTGGGGACAACACTGAAATATAGTACTGCCTATCACCCTCAGACAGATGGACAAACAAAGCGAGTAAGTCAAATACTCGAAGATATGTTGCGAGCCTGTGTGCTAGCCAAAGAAGCTAAATGGGAAGATTGCTTGCCATATGCCAAGTTCTCTTATAACAACAGTTTCCAAACCAGTCTAAAGATGTCACCATATGAAGCTCTGTATGGCCATAAGTGTCGCACTCCTCTAAATTGGTCTCAGACTGGAGATAGCCGTATCTTCGGAACGGATCTCATGCTGGAAGCTAAGAAACAAGTTAGGGAAATCAGAGACAGACTGCAATTGGCCAAATCTCGACAGAAGAGTTATTATAATGCAAAGCATCGGCAGGTCAGTTTTGAACCCGGAGAACACGTATGCCTCTGAGTCACCCCTATGAAAGGAGTAAGAGATTTCAGACTCGTGGAAAGCTGGCACCCAGATTCATTGGTCCACTTCCGATTATGTCTCGAGTAGGTATGGTTGCATATCAACTGGAACTACCCCCTGAATTGGCAGACATACACAACGTGTTCCATGTTTCGCAATTGAGACGATGCATATCCCCGCCTGAGAAAAGGGTTGCAATGGCTGAGATAGAATTGGCAAAAGATTTAACTTACGAAGAGATACCGTTCAAAATTTTGGATCAGATGGAAAGGGTCACTCGCAGTAAAGTCCGAAAATTTTACAAGGTCCAGTGGGAGCATCACACAGAGTCAGAAGCAACTTGGGAGCAGGAAGAATTCCTTAGGGATCAGTATCCAGAGAGGTTTTCCCAAGCAACCGAATCTCGAGGACGAGATTCATTCTAAGTGGGGGAGGTTTGTGACAGCCTGGTTTTTGCCCTCTCTTATCTGCTTGAATTTTCATTAGAAAATTTTCTGAAACTTGGAATTCTTGAATCTTTTCATATGGACTTAAACACATGGGCATCTTTGGCTTTCACCCAAGTTCTTCACTTCCCTCCTAAATCATCATTTCACTTCTGATCCACCCCAAAATAATCTTTGGAACATTTTTCTTAAATGAAAAATATTCATTTTCTCTCAAAAACCCTAAGCCAGATCTGTTTGCTTCAAAGAAACCCCAATTTTTATGGCTCGGAAAAATCTGAGATAATTCACAAATATTCTGTGAACCCTAGGGCACCTTCCTGAGCAAAAATATTTCAGCACTTTTTGGAATATTTTTGCTATAGAAAATATTTTCTGTTCTGGACAGAAATGGTGGTTTCTACAGCAACTACCATTTTACTTGCTCCATTTGACCTGAACTTTCTTGTGCATCTTTACCTTAGTAACTTATAACTAGCCTCCAAAGCACAGCCTCAATCTCCTAGCCTTTTGACCAGAGTAACTGTTCAAAGTTACTGGTCAGAAACTTACCTGGTTTGTAAAATCCTCTCTACTGCACCTAGATCCAAACCAAACCGTGGTAAACTTCAAAACCACCACGAACAACATGCCAGACATGATTTTTGGACGAAGGATGGCCTAAGGAGAGAGTTCGCGCGGTGACCACGCGTGTCCACGATGCCAGGAATGCGTGTCGACGCGCTCTGGGTGCCGCCAAACACTCTGTTCGTGCGTGCTCGCTTCCCTCGCCTGCCCGAGCGTGCCAAACCGCGCCACCATCATCATCTCGACGTCTTTAACTCCTCCCTGGCGCTCGCCGATGCCGGAGCTCGCCGCAGCAAGCACGGGCACGGTCCAGCCAACGCCACAGTGCGCTCTGCACTGTGCTCGTCGCCTTCCTGATCCTGTGCTCATCTCCGTCCGCCCATAGTGGCCGTGTGACCTCCATCGCCTTCTCCCCCTCTCACTGACGCCGCTCGTCGTCGGGCACCGTGGACAGGTGTCCACAAGCGGAGCCCGAAGCCCCCTCGCCGCTCGCCTATAAATAAGGCCACCCCTAGTCTCCTCGAGCCCCATCCAGCACTCCCACACACTCCACGACTGCGTAGGAAGCCGTAGCCCGGCCGGGCAGGCCTCGGGCCGCCGTCCCCGAGCTCGAGCTCGCGGTGATCCCCTTTGGACGCCGCGGGAGCTCTAGCCCCTCCTAGGCCAGGGAAACCCCTCCCGGGCTTCCGCCTCTCTCTGGTGAGGCCGTCTCGCCCGCTTGGAGCCCCTGTAGTGGCCTCCGTTCGCCGTCTTCCTCAACTCCGGCAACCTTCGCGTTCTGCCTCCGCTTGCGAGCTTGTTTCTGACGTCGTCCGACCACCCCTAGCCACACTACAGATACGGGCAGGTGCACCATTGTCCCCTCTCTCAATCCCTCCGTCTCGTTTGGGCCACGGAGCCCTCGTTGCCGGCGAGAGCTCCGGCGAAGCCGCGGCCTTCTCTGTTTCTTTCTCCCCATTCCCCCACTTGACTAGCGGAGCCCACTAGTCAGCCACTCTATACGCACGCGAAGCGGTACGAGTGGTGGTGCCCCTAGGCTTTACGCCTTCGACGTCGCCCCCCCCCCCAGTCTGTTTCTTTTTATTCAAATTAATTTGAATTTACAAAACACTTCAAACAGTTATAACTCTTCAACCATAAGTCCAAATGAATTGATTCTTTTTGCATTGTGTTCTTTGGTAAGAAATCTAGTAGCTCACCAAAGGTGAGATTTTCCTGAGCTGTTTAGAATTTTTGGTGATTTTCAGAAGTGTTCTTGATATTTTCTTTTTGTGTTTAAATTTATTTTCAGAGGGTGAGGCTTGTCTTGAGGATCACCAGAAGGCTTGTGAACCTCATCTGCACAAAGGCAAGCCACAACAACATTTTCATGGTGTCATTTCAATATTTGTGATTTTCTTACTTGAATGAAACGATTAATCCATGCATTTAAATAATTATTGAGTTATTTGTATTCTATTAAATATTGGTTATGCTTGATTTACAAAATGATTGAAACAAGTTTAGTGGATAAAACAAGTTAAGATTTATTTGGTGATGTTAGAAATAATTTTGTTATGCATGTTAGTAATTATTTAAATCTTTGTTTTTGCCTTCATAAATAGATAAAAATTTGTTAGAAAGTATTCTGTTAAATACTTGTTTAATCATATTACTTGTCTTACAGAATGTTTGAACCCGACTTAGTGATAAAGAAATTAAGAGTTGTTGATAGTGAAATCTTTTTGTCAAGCATATGAGAAATTTATCGGAGTTACTTTCTTCCGTAAGAAATTAATAAAACTTGTTGCAAAATATTTTGGTTAAGTTGTGAGTCATTTTGAGCAGTAGAGTAATATGAGTTGTTGACGTTTATGCTTGGTGTGTATATGCATGACATCAGTCATTTTTATCATTATATGATGCATGTGTTGTTTTGCATTTCATGGCATGTTATGACACTGGTCATTTTTAGTTTAAAGTTGAACCTGAATATAACTCAACTTGAATATACCGTTGATGGTGTCATGGTGCCGCTGAATCGAGTTTCTTTCCAGTGCAACCACATTTGCCTTTGTGGGAAGGCCTTGATTCGGTCCATTGACATGGCCTCTGGTCGGTGCCTCCAACTAGGGAAGGTTATGTCGTGCTTGCCCTGTCCCGGTAAGCAGGCATAATCTTGTGTGCTCGTTGATGAGATTATGGTACCGAGTCCCCGAGTGGGAGTGTTTTGACCACGACGGTGGTTGGGGTGTCTTTGGTAGACACGGGGTCACCCAGGACCAGCCCGTTGAGGATTTGGGTCGGAGTGGCCGGGAGAGTGTTGTGGCAATGGAAGGGTTTTGTCGGAATGTCATTGGTCCACCCGAATGGGAGTGCGATGCCATGGGTTCCATGGTGTGGGTACAGTGTGCTACCTCTGCAGAGTGTGTAATCTATTGATAACCGAGTCCACGGTCACAGACACCTGGTAGTAGGTCCCACCATGAGTCAACGTTTAATAAAAACTGCACACTAAGCTATGAACTTTGCATTGTTGATGCATGGCAGAAAGGCCATCGTGGCATTTGGGACCAAATGATGGTCGTGGTTGTGATCGCCGTAAGGATCACGAGTTGTTCCTGAGAAAGACCACTTTGGTGGTGTGTTTGTGATCCAGAGATGATCACAGTTGGTAAGCTGTCCCGAGGGACGTTCGAGCATGATCACAGCATGTTGACATATAGTGTTGCATTATTAATAATTGGTTAAATATCATGATATTGTTTGTCATTATGATTATGCCTGTTGTGAGATTGCAAGTACATTCAATGTACTGACCTGGCGTGTCATGCTAGATTTCAGGAAAGTATCGTTGGAGAGGAGCGTTGTTCGAGTCTAGATCGTGTCCACATCGGTGTCCCTATGATATGGAGCTTCCGCCACGACATTATTCCGCTGCCATGTAGTTGTTCGGATCGAGGCCCCTTTATGTTCACTAAATAATGTACATATTGTTCAGCCGCACTGAGTGTGCCTCTTGGCCTCGACAGCTGTTGTAATGTAAACTCTGTTCCGCTAGCATCAATAAAGCGGTTGTTTTTTTGTACCAAGATGTTGTGTGTTGCTAGAAGACATGGTCTCTGGGCTGGCAATGCATGGTAAACCGGTCGCTCTGAGTCGGGGTGCCACAAGCAGTTAGCTGCAATAAATGGTTCTCATAACACTCCTTGGTATGTTGACTATGCTAATTACATTATTGCTAAATATTTACCACCTAGCTTTACATACCAACAAAAGAAAAAATTCTTCTATGATTTAAGACATTTCTTCTGGGATGACCCACATGTTTATAAAGGAGTAGATGGTATTATTAGACGTTGTGTACCTGAGCATGAATAGGAACCAATCCTATGGAAATGTCACTCCGAAGCTTATGGAGGGCATCATGTGGGAGATAGAACTGCTCACAAGGTATTGCAGTCTGGGTTTTATTGGCCTACTCTTTTCAAGGATGCTCGTAAGTTTGTCTTATCTTGTGATGAATGTCAAAGAATAGGTAATATCGGTAAGTGTCAAGAAATGCCTATGAATTATTCACTTGCTGTTGAACCATTTGATGTTTGGGGATTTGATTACATGGGACCATTTCCTTCCTCTAACGGGTATACACATATTTTGGTAGCTGTTGACTATGTTACTAAGTGGGTAGAAGCTATTTCCAACTAGTAGTGCTGATCCCAACACCTCTATTAAAATGCTGAAGGATGTTATTTTCCCAAGGTTTGGAGTCCCTAGATATTTAATGACTGAAGGTAGTTCACACTTTATTCATGGTGATTTCTGTAAAATGCTTGCCAAGTATGACATTAACCATAGAATTGCATCACCCTATCATCCTCAGTCGAGTGGTCAAGTTGAACTTAGCAATAGAGAAATAAAATTAATTTTGCAAAAGACTGTCAATAGGTCCCGGAAGAATTGGTCTAAAAAATTAGATGATGCACTTTGGGCTTATAGAACAACATATAAAAATCATATGGGTATGTCTCCTTATAAAATGGTTTATGGAAAAGCATGTCATTTGCCTCTTGAGTTAGAAAATAAAGCTTATTGGGCAATCAAAGAACTCAACTATGATTTTGAACTTGCTGGTGAAAAGAGGATATTTTATATTAGCTCATCAGATGAATGGAGAACCCAAGCTTATGAAGATGCCAAGTTATTTAAAGAAAAAGTTAAAAGATGGCATGATAAAAGAATCCAAAAGCGTGAGTTCTAAGTTGGAGAATATGTTCTTTTGTACAACTCTCGTTTCAGATTCTTTGCAGGAAAACTTCTCTTCAAATGGGAAGGACCCTATGTTATCAAGGAGGTTTATCAGTCTGGAGCTATCACAATAAATAATGCCGAAGGTACTAACCCGAATGTTGTTAATGGGCAACGAATAAAACATTATATCTCAAGTACGCCCATTAATGTTGAAAGTAATATTATCCAAACTATGACACCAGAAGAACACATAAAAGAGACCTTCCGAAACACTCCAGAATCGTGAAAAGAGGAGGTACGTGATATGGTAAGTAAATGGACTCAAAAAAATCTGCAAAAATATTTTCTGTCTATTTTGGAAAATAACAAAAATTAGGAAAATAAGAAACAACCATGAAGGTCACCCTGGTGGGCATAAGACACTAGGGCACGCCTGGCCAGGCGCGCCTAGGTGGGTTCTGCCCACCTCGGGTACCTTCTGGACTCTGTTTTTCTCCCGTTTGCTTGTTTCCCCAGATAAAAAATTCTTTATATATCCCCCGAACCTATTGACCTCTGTATCGCGGAGAGGTCTCTTGTTTTCTTTTCTTCTTATTTCCTGTCAGATCTGTCAGGCCAGGTACCATGGATTTTCCCTTCTCCAACCATGAAGAAGGTGATGCTTGGTTGCCACAGGGGGGGCTAAGGGAAGAGGGAGTTAAGGAGGTTGCCATGGAGGAAGATGAAGGAAACTCTCTTGGAGTCCACCCTCCGGCTTCCAGAAGAGGCACACTGGTTGGAGTCTCCACTTGTCCTAATCTTCATCAAGCCATAAGATCATCAGACAATTAGTAGAGATCTAAAGTGCACGAAGGACTCCCATCAAGGAGTCTTTTACATAGGTCACATCGTAATAATTTTCATAATTTTATTCACAATTATGGGTTCGAGAATACTCCTCGTGTGCACATACCGTCCAGTTGGGACATATCTCATCCAAGAGAAAGTGATGCAGGAACAAGTTCTTTGGGGGCGGAGAATAAACATATCATGGCTGAAGTAGAGAAAAACACTGAGTTGCTTCATAAAGCCCTTCGTGAGATTCAAGGCTTGAAGGAGGCACTCATGGAAATATTGGGAGTTATCTCACCACCACCACCTTCTTCATCACCAAAAGAAAATTGAGTATCCAGTATGGGCACTCCCCTTGGCTTCCGCCAAGCTTGGGGGAGGTGCCCCAGTATCGTATCACCTCCATTATCTTTTGCCTTTACTTATTCTAGTTCGATCCATAGTTATCTTTTGCTTTAGATGAATAAAAGTTTAGTTTGACCCTTTCTTTTTGAGAGCTTGCTTAGTGATCTATCTTTGTAATCGTGTGTGAGATATATAATAAAGATTAGTTCGAGTTTTTGCTTTCTTTACGTTCATGTTCCAATAAAAAGAAAGGAAATAAATGAAAAAGATCATATGTTAATCTTATGGTAGGTAATGACACCACATAACGAAAAATATAAGTAGAAAATTTTATTAGAGATTGACAAACATAGCATTGGTCAATGATGCAACTCATGAAAGAATTAATAAGGGAAGAGAAGATTCACATACAAATACACTATCCTGGAAATATGTTGTGATTGTGAGCCCCCATCAAAGTATTATATGCCAAAATTGTTGACATTGGACAAGGAAGACAACGTAATGAATTATGTTTGTTCGTATTCACATACAAGTTATATTGTCATAGATCCTTCAACATGTGGTGCCTGCCCCCATCTTTGCTAGCCAAAAATTCCGCACCAAGTAGAGATACTACTTGTGCATCCGAAAACCCTTAAAACCAAATCTAATTTTCAAGAGTCCACCATACCTACCTAGGGATTGAGCAAGATCCCTCAAGTAAGTTGTCATCGGTGCAATAAGGCAATAAAAATTGCCTCTAAAAGTGTTAAATAATTTAGTGTAAGATAAAATTGAGTGTTGTACGAACTTGTGATAGCAAAGAATAAAAGTGACAGACTGCATAATAAAGGTCGCTATCACAAGGGGCAATACAACGTGACGTTCTTTTGCACTAAGGGGTTGTGCATACAAACAAATAAGCGCATAGCACCCTCTGCTTCCCTCTACGAAGGGCCTATCTTTTATTTTTATGCATTTACTTTTATGCAAGATTCAAAGTTTTTCTCTCTATTCCTTTTTATTTTGCTCCTTTGGCAAGCATCATGTGGTGGGGAAAGATCTAGGCACATATGTCCAGTTGAATATGGCTGGCATGAGTTATTATTGTTGACATCACCCATGAGGTGAATACGTTGGGAGGCAAAATTCAAGCCCCTATATTTCTATGTGTCCGGTTGAAATGTTTTGCTCATGTGTATGCGGTGAGTGCTAGCAATCATAGAATACTATATGATGGTTGAGTATGTGGACTTGCCTAAAGGCTCCGATATGTGACCCTTCCTGAAAAGATGATGAATTGTAGTTGCAAAGTTGACTAAGAACATAGTTTGTTGGTTTCCAATAGAGTTTATGCTTTATACTTCGATAGTGTGAATAATTGCTACTTATTCATGAGAAGTCTATGATAAAAGTTCTATGATAAAGGTTTTATGTTAAAGTTTGTTGATGTTATAATAATTCACATGATGCTTCTATGTCCGTATTTTGTTTTTATCGACACCTCTCTCTCTCTCTCTAAGCATGTGGACATGTTTTTCGATTTCGGTTTTCGCTTGAGGACAAGCAAGGTCTAAGCTTGGGGGGGTTGATATGTCCATTTTGCATCATGTTTACTAATGACCCACAAGTGTAGGGGATCTATCGTAGCTTTTCGATAAGTAAGAGTGTCGAACCCAACGAGGAGCAGAAGGAAATGATAAACAGTTTTCAGTAAGGTATTCTCTGCAAGCACTGAAATTATCGGTAACAGATAGTTTTGTGATAAGGTAATTTGTAACGAGTAGCGAGTAATAAAAGTAAATAAGGTACAGCAAGATGGCCCAATCCTTTTTATAGCAAAGGACAAGCCTGGACAAACTCTTATATGAAGGAAAGCGCTCCCGAGGACACATGGGAATTATCATCAAGCTAGTTTTCATCACAATCATATGATTCACGTTCGGTACTTTGATAATTTGATATGTGGGTGGACCGCTGCTTGGGTACTGTCCTTACCTGGACAAGCATCCCACTTATGATTAACTCCCATTGCAAGCATCCGCAACTACAACAGAAGTATTAAGGTAAACCTAACCATAGCATGAAACATATGGATCCAAATCAGCCCCTTATGAAGCAACGCATAAAGTAGGGTTTAAGCTTCTGTCACTCTAGCAACCCATCATCTACTTATTACTTCCCAATGCCTCCCTCTAGGCCCAAACAATGGTGAAGTGTCATGTAGTCGACGTTCACATGACACCACTAGAGGGATGACAACATACATCTCATCAAAATATCGAACGAATACCAAATTCACATGACTACTAATAGCAAGACTTCTCCCATGTCCTCAGGAACAAACGTAACTACTCACAAAGCATATTCATGTTCATAATCAGAGGGATATTAATATGCATAATGGATCTGAACATATGATCTTCCACCAAGTAAACCAACTAGCATCAACTACAAGGAGTAATCAACACTACTAGCAACCCACAGGTACCAATCTGAGGTTTGCATACAAAGATTGGATACAAGAGATGAACTAGGGTTTGAGATGAGATGGTGCTGGTGAAGATGTTGATGGAGATTGACCCCCTCCTGATGAGAGGATCGTTGGTGATGACGATGGTGATGATTTCCCCCTCCCGGAGGGAAATTTCCCCGGCAGAACAGCTCTGCTAGAGCCCTAGATTGGTTCCACCAAGGTTCCGCCTCGTGGCAGCGGAATCTCGTCCCGAAAGCTTGCTCATGATTTTTTCCTCGACGAAAGACTCCATATAGCATAAGATGGGCCTCGGAGGGCCACCAGGGGGCCCACGAGGCAGGGGCGCGCCCAGGGGGTAGGGCGCGCCCCCGCCCTCGTGGCCAGGGTGTGGGCCCCCTCTGGAACTTCTTGCACTCAGTATTTTTTATATATTCTGGAAATAGCTTTCGTGAAGTTTCAGGACTTTTGGGGCTGTGCAGAATAGGTCTCTAATATTTGCTCCTTTTCCAGCCTAGAATCCCAGCTGCCAACATTCTCTCTCTTTATGTAAACCTTGTAAAATAAGAGAGAATACGCATAAGTATTGTGACATAATGTGTAATAACAGCCCATAATGCAATAAATATCGATATAAAAGCATGATGCAAAATGGACGTATCAACTCCCCCAAGCTTAGACCTCGCTTGTCCTCAAGCGAAAGCCAAAATCGAAAAATATGTCCACATGTTTAGAGATAGAGGTGTCGATAAAAATAAAATACAGACCTGAGGGCATCATGATCATTCTTAGAACAGCAACATATATATATATATATATATATATTATATTGTCATATGATCTCTTATGCTAAAGCAACAATTCAATCACAATTTCAAGTATGAATCATAAACTTCATTGAGAACCAACAAACTCTAATCTCAGTCATTGAGGCAATTGCAATTTATCATAACATAGGAAAGAGTCAATATAAGAGCTTTTCAGCAAGTCCACATACTCAACCATCTTTTAGTCTTTCACAATTGCTAACACTCACGCAATATTTATGGGTATGAAGTTTTAATCGGACACAGAGAAAGATAGGGGCTTATAGTTTTGCCTCCCAACGTTTTACCTCAAGGGTAATGTCAACAATAATAGTTCATGAAGACTCACATCCAATTAGCTATATATATCAGGATCTTTCCAACACATTGTGCTTGCCAAAGGATAAAATGTAAAAAGGAAAGGTGAAGATCACCATGACTCTTATGTAAGGTAGAAGATAAAAGTAAAAGATAGGCCCTTCGCAGAGGGAAGCAGAGGTTGTCATGCGCTTTTATGGTTGGATGCACGAAATCTTAATGCAAAAGAACGTCACTTTATATTGCCACTTGCGATATGGACCTTTATTATGCAGTCCATCGCTTTTATTTCTTCCATATCACAAGATCGTATGAAGCTTATTTTATCCGCACTAATAAGTCATACATATTTAGAGAGCAATTTTTATTGCTTGCACCGATGACAACTTACTTGAAGGATCTTACTCAATCCATAGGTAGGTGTGTGGACTCTCATGGCAAAACTGGGTTTAGGGATATTTGGAAGCACAAGTAGTATCTCTACTTGGTGCGAAGAAATTGGCGAGCATGAGAGGGAAAGGCAAGCTCAACATGTTGGATGATCCATGACAATATAATTTATCTCAGATGTAAGAAAACATAACCCATTACGTTGTCTTCCTTGTCCAACATCAACTCTTAGCATGTCATACTTTAATGAGTGCACACAATCATAAAAGATGTCCAAGATAGTATATTTATATGAGAACCTCTCTTTCTTTATTACTTCCTATTAATTGCAACGATGACCAAAACTATGTTTGTCAACTCTCAACAACTTTTATTCATCATACTCTTTATATGTGAGCTCATTACTTTCCATAAGATCCATATGATCTCTTTGTTTATTTTTATTCTTTCTCTTTTCATTTTATTCCTTCAAGATCATAGCAAAATAATCAAGCCCTTGACTCAAATCTAATCTTTATTATATAGCTCACGGACTCGATTACATAGAGGGATCATAAAGCAAAACTCACAACAAGATCATACTAAAACTTTATTCTACTAGATCAAGATATTACCAAAAGGATCAAACTAAGAAAAATGGTAAAGATAAAAGTTGTGATGGTGATACGATACCGGGGCACTCCCCCAAGCTTGGCAGTTGCCAAGGGGAGTGCCCATACCAATGTGATTATATCTCTTTTGCTGGTGAAGGAGATGGAGTTGTTGATGATGTAGGCTCGTCGTCCCTCTTCCAAGGCATGGGCTCAGCATCATAGAAGGATGTTCGAGTCTCATGAATCCTCAAATCTACAGCCAAACTCATCCTCTTGAATCTATATTCATACTCACAGTTTTGGTTTTGCAGGTCATAGATCTGGGCTTGAAGGTGCTCGATTTTCTCATGAAGCTTGAAGATGGCCTCCCCAATGTCCTTGACGTCCAGCTTGTATTTGTTGGTGAAGTCTGTGATCATAATGTGATTGGAGTCCAGTCCATGCTCCACCATCTCCTGACACTTGAAAACGTGTTGCTCCAATGCCTCAAGCCTTGCCTCCGTGCTTCCAGTCCTCCTTGGTCCCTCAACATCGCGGATGTGCAACAACCCCTCACACATCTCAATGGTTTGAGGGTGTTGCAGCACCTCCGCGAGGTAGGGGTTGATGACCTTCTCGAAGAACTTGTCCTGGGGGGGGGGGCTTGAAGACGACATGACGACCTAGATATGTCAGAAAAACAGCTCGAAACAAAGACAAGAGATATTTACATGATACGGTGGTCAAAACCTTCGGGAGATTATATAATTAATTTTTACCAACCAAAAGAAGTATCGTGCAAGAAAATGGAGTCTGGAGAGCACACAAGGTGCCCACGAGGCAGGGGGAGCGCCAGGGGGTAGGGCACGCCTCCCACCCTCGTGGAAGCCCCGTGTCCTTTCTGGTCTGCTTCTTATTTTCCTATTTTCTTAAATATTCTAAAACGAAGAAATATTGCCATTAGAACTGTTTTGGAGTCGGTTTACTTACCGTACCACGTACCTATTCCTTTTTGAAGTCTGAAACATTCAGGAAAGTGTCCCTTATGTATTCCTCCAGGGTTACAGTTTCAATAATATTAGTTTCAACGTTTATAGGATTACGTGAGATATAATGTTTAATTCTTTGACCGTTCACCACCCTCGGATTTGTGCCTTCAAAGTTGTTGATTTTTATGGCACCGGAACGATAGACCTCCTCGATAACGTAAGGACCTTCCCATTTAGAGAGAAGTTTTCCTGCAAAAAATCTTAAACGAGAGTTGTATAGCAACACATAATCACCTACATTGAACTCATGCTTTTGTATCCTTTTATCATGCCATCTTTTAACTTTTTCTTTAAACAGCTTGGCATTTTCATAAGCTTGGGTTCTCCATTCATCAAGTGAGCTAATGTCAAATAACCTCTTCTCACCGGCAAGTTTGAAATCATAATTGAGCTCTTTAATGGCCCAATATGCCTTATGTTCTAGTTCAAGAGGTAAGTGACATGCTTTACCATAAACCATTTTATACGGAGACATACCCATAGGATTTTTATATGTAGTTCTATAGGCCCATAATGCATCATCAAGTTTCTTGGACCAATTCTTTCTGGATCTATTAACAGTCTTTTGCAAAATTAATTTGAGCTCTCTGTTACTCAATTCTACTTGACCACTAGACTGTGGGTGATAAGGAGATGCAATTCTATGATTAACGTCATACTTAGCAAGCATTTTATGAAAGGCACCATGAATAAAATATGAACCACCATCAGTCATTAAATATCTAGGGACTCCAAACCTCGGGAAAATAACTTCTTTAAGCATCTTAATAGAGGTGTTATGATCAGCACTACTAGTTGGAATAGCTTCTACCCACTTAGTAACGTAATCAACAGCAACTAAAATATGTGTATACCCATTAGAGGAAGGAAAAGGTCCCATATAATCAAAGCCCCAAACATCAAATGGTTCAATAACAAGTGAATAATTCATAGGCATTTCTTGACGTCTACTAATATTACCAATTCTTTGACATTCATCACAAGACAAGACAAACTTACGGGCATCCTTGAAGAGAGTAGGCCAATAAAACCGGATTGCAATACCTTATGTGCAATTCTATCTCCAGCATGGTGTCCTCCATAAGCCTCGGAGTGACATTTGCGTAGGATTTGTTCCTATTCATGCTCAGGTACACAACGTCTAATAACACCATCTACTCCTTCTTTATAAAGATGTGGGTCATCCCAAAAGTAATGTCTCAAGTCATAGAAGAACTTTTTCTTTTGCTGGTATGTGAAACTAGGTGGTATGAATTTAGCAACAATATAATTAGCATAATCAGCATACCATGGAGCAGTTTGAGAAGCATTTATGACACTTAATTGTTCATCAGGAAAGCTATCATCAATAGGTAGTGGGTCATCAAGAACATTCTCTAACCTAGACAAGTTGTCTGCAACGGGGTTCCCAGTTCCCTTTCTATCAATAATATGCAAATCAAATTCTTGTAGTAAGAGAACCCATCTAATAAGTCTAGGTTTAGCATCTTTCTTTTCCATAAGGTATTTAATAGCAACATGATCAGTGTGAATAGTTACTTTAGAATCAACAATATAAGGTCTGAACTTATCACAAGAAAATACAACTGCTAAGAATTCCTTTTCAGTGGTAGCATAATTTCTCTAGGCATTGTCTAGAGTTTTACTGGCATATTGAATAACATTTAATTTCTTATCAACTCTTTGCCCTAGAACAGCACCTACAGCATAATCACTAGCATCACACATAATTTCAAAGGGTAAATTCCAATCAGGTGGCTGAACAATAGGTGCAGAAATCAATGCTTTCTTAAGTATTTCAAATGCTTCTACACAATCATCATCAAAGACAAAAGGAATATTTTTTTGTAATAGATTAGTCAGAGGCCGAGAAATTTTTGAGAAGTCCTTAATGAACCTCCTATAAAAACCGGTGTGACCGAGGAAGCTTCTTATACCTTTAATGTCCTTGGGACACGGCATCTTTTCAATAGCATCAACTTTAGCTTCATAAACTTCAATACCTCTTTCAGAAATTTTATGCCCCAAGACAATACCTTCATTAACCATAAAGTGGCATTTCTCCCAATTCAGAACAAGATTAGTTTCTTCACATCTCTGCAAAACTCGATCAAGGTTTCTCAAGCAATCATCAAAGGAGGACCCATAAACGGAGAAATCATCCATGAATACCTCACATATCTTTTCACAAAAGTCAGAGAATATAGCCATCGTGCATCTTTGAAAGGTAGCGGATGCATTACATAAACCAAAAGGCATACGTCTATAAGCAAAAGTACCGAAAGGGCAAGTAAAAGTGGTCTTTGATTGATCATCAGCTGACACAGGTATTTGAGAGAAGCCAGAATAACCATCTAGAAAGCAAAAATGTGTATGTTTGGATAATCTTTCTAGCATTTGATCAATAAAAGGCAAGGGGTAATGATCTTTTTTAGTAGCCTTATTTAATTTGCGGAAATCAATTACCATCCTATAACCTGTAATAATTCTTCACGGGATCAATTCATATTTATGATTAGGAACAACAGTAATACCTCCCTTCTTAGGGACGCAATGGACAGGACTTACCCACTTACTATCAGCAACGGGATAAATTATACCTGCCTCAAGGAGCTTTAATATTTCCTTTCTTACCACTTCTTTCATCTTAGGATTCAGCCGTCGTTGATGATCAATAACTGGTTTGGCGTGTTCCTCCAAATTTATTTTGTGTTGACATAGAGTGGGACTAATTCCCTTAAGATCATCAAGAGTATATCCAATAGCAGCACGGTGCTTCTTCAGAGTTTTCAATAATTTCTCTTCCTCCTTCTCTGAAAGGTTAGCACTAATAATAACAGGATATATTTTCTTTTCATAAAGATAAGCATATTTAAGAGTATCGGGTAATGGTTTAAGCTCAAACACGGGATCACCCTTGGGTGGAGGAGGATCCCCTAGGATTTCAATAGGCAAATTGTGTTTCAGAATAGGTCCCTGTTTAAAGAATACCTCATCTATTTCCCTTCTTTCATTCATAAACATATCATTTTCATGGTCTAGCAAGCATTGTTCTAATGGATCAGTAGGAGGCACAACAATAGAAGCAAGACCAATAATTTCATCTTTACTAGGCAATTCTTTATCATGGGGTTGTCTACGAAATTTAGAAAAAATAAACTCATGAGACATATCCCCTAAACCAACAGAAACAATATCCTTATTGCAGTCTATCTTAGCATTAACAGTGTTCAAGAAGGGTCTACCAAATATAATGGGACAAAAGCTATCTTGTGGGGAACCCAGAACAAGAAAATCAGCAGGATATTTAGCCTTCCCACACAAGACTTCAACGTCTCTAACAATCCCAATTGGTGAAATAGTATCTCTATTAGCAAGCTTAATGGTGACATCAATACCTTCTATTTCAACTGGTGCAATATCATGCATAATCTCTTTGTATAAGGAAATAGGTATTGCACTAGCACTTGCACCCATATCACACAAGCCATGATAACAATGATCTCCTATTTTAACAGAAATAACAGGCATGCCTACGACAGGTCTATGTTTATCTTTAGTGCCAGGTTTAGCAATTCTAGCAGTCTCATCACAGAAGTAAATAACCTGCCCATCAATATTATTGGCCAAGAGATCTTTAACCATAGCAACATTAGGTTCAAATTTAACTTGCTTAGGGGGTTTAAGTGTCTTAATATTACTTTTGTTGACCACAGTTGAAGCTTTAGCATGATTCTTTATTCTAACAGGGAAAGGTGGTTTCTCAACATAAGCAGTAGGAACAATAGGATCATTATAAGTGATAGTCTTTTCTTCAACTTTAATAGGTGCAACTACTTTTACTTCAATGGGAGGATTATATTTAAACCACTTCTCCTTAGGGAGATCAACATGAGTAGCAAAGGATTCACAGAAAGAAGCTACTATCTCAGAGTCAAGTCCATATTTAGTGCTAAATTTACGGAAAACATCGGTATCCATAAAAGATTTAACACAATCAAACTTAGGTGTTATACCTGACTCCTTACCTTCGTCGAGATCCCAATCTTCAGAGTTGCGTTTAATTCTCTCCAATAAATTCCATTTGTATTCAATAGTCTTCATCATAAAGGAACTAGTACAAGAAGTATCGAGCATGGAGCGATTGTTGTCAGAAAGTCGAGCATAAAAATTTTGAATAATCATTTCTCTTGAGAGCTCATGATTGGGGAATGAATATAACATTGACTTAAGCCTCCCCCAAGCTTGAGAAATGCTTTCTCCTTCGCGAGGCCAAAAATTATATATATAATTACGATCACGATGAACAAGATGCATAGGATAAAACTTCTGATGGAATTCCAATTTCAACCGCTTATAGTCCCATGATCCCATATCATCACATAGCCTATACCACGTCAATGCATCTCCCTTCAAAGATAAAGGGAAGACCTTCTTCTTGATAACATCATCGGGCATAGCTGCAAGCTTAAATAATCCACAAACTTCATCCACATAGATTAAGTGTAAGTCGGGATGCAATGTTCCATCTCCTGCAAAAGGATTAGCTAGCAGTTTCTCTATCATACCTGAAGGAATTTCAAAGTAAACATTTTCATTTTCAGTAGGTTGAGGAGCAACTATTTTCTCTACCGGTCGGGGTGAAGATACCCCAAACAAGCCCCTAAAAGAATTACTTTCCATAGTAACAAGTGACAGTAAATTTCAGCACACTATATAAATTTTTCCTTGCCAAATTCCACCTACCAAAGGTGCTTCACTCCCCGGCAACGGCGCCAGAAAAGAGTCTTGAGGACCCACAAGTGTAGGGGATCTATCGTAGATTTTCCATCAGTAAGAGTGTCGAACCCAACGAGGAGCGGAAGGAAATGATAAACAGTTTTCAGTAAGGTATTCTCTACAAGCACTGAAATTATCGGTAACAGATAGTTTTGTGATAAGGTAATTTGTAACGAGTAGCAAGTAATAAAAGTAAATAAGGTGCAGCAAGATGGCCCAATCCTTTTTGTAGCAAAGGACAAGTCTGGACAAACTCTTATATGAAGTAAAGCGCTCCCGAGGACACATGGGAATTATCGTCAAGCTAGTTTTCATCACGATCATATGATTCGCGTTCGGTACTTTGATAATTTGATATGTGGGTGGACCGGTGCTTGGGTCTGTCCTTACTTGGACAAGCATCCCACTTATGATTAACCCCATTGCAAGCATCCGCAACTACAACAGAAGTATTAAGGTAAACCTAACCATAGCATGAAACATATGGATCCAAATCAGCCCCTTACGAAGCAACGCATAAAGTAGGGTTTAAGCTTCTGTCACTCTAGCAACCCATCATCTACTTATTACTTCCCAATGCCTCCCTCTAGGCCCAAACAATGGTGAAGTGTCATGTAGTCGACGTTCACATGACACCACTAGAGGGATGACAACATACATCTCATCAAAATATCGAACGAATACCAAATTCACATGACTACTAATAGCAAGACTTCTCCCATGTCCTCAGGAACAAACGTAACTACTCACAAAGCATATTCATGTTCATAATCAGAGGGATATTAATATGCATAATGGATCTGAACATATGATCTTCCACCAAGTAAACCAACTAGCATCAACTAGGAGTAATCAACACTACTAGCAACCCACAGGTACCAATCTGAGGTTTGGATACAAAGATTGGATACAAGAGATGAACTAGGGTTTGAGATGAGATGGTGCTAGTGAAGATGTTGATGGAGATTGACCCCATCCCGATGAGAGGATCGTTGGTGATGATGATGGTGATGATTTCCCCCTCCCGGAGGGAAATTTCCCCGGCAGAACAGCCCCGCCACAGCCCTAGATTGGTTCCGCCAAGGTTCCGCCTCGTGGCGGGGAAGTCTCGTCCCGAAAGCTTGCTTATGATTTTTCCTCGACAAAAGATTCCATATAGCAAAAGATGGGCATCGGAGGGCCACCAGGGGGCCCACGAGGCAGGGGGGCGCGCCCCCCACCCTCGTGGCCAGGGTGTGGCCCCCCTCTGGAACTTCTTGCGCTTAGTATTTTTTATATATTCTGGAAATAGCTTCCGTGAAGTTTCAGGACTTTTGGGGCTGTGCAGAATAGGTCTCTAATATTTGCTCCTTTTCCAGCCCAGAATCCCAGCTGCCGGCATTCTCCCTCTTTATGTAAACCTTGTAAAATAAGAGAGAATAGGCATAAGTATTGTGACATAATGTGTAATAACAACCCATAATGCAATAAATATCGATATAAAAGCATGATGCAAAATGGACGTATCATTTACCTACTGTTATTTATAGTGCTTTTATGCATAATAATGCTTTTTGGTGTAATTTTAATGCCTTTTCTCTCATAATATGCAAGGTACACACAAAGAGGGAGAATCCCAGCAGCTAGAAATCTGGACCTGAAAAAGCTACGTCAAGCTACCTATTCCACACAACTCCAAATAAGCTAAAACTTCACGAGGATTTCTTATGAAATAAATAAGAAATACTGGAGCAAATAACCACCGGAGGGGGGCACCTGGTGAGCACAAGACAACAGGGCGTGCCTGGCCCCCAGGCACGCCCTGGTAGGCTGTGCTCAGCCTGGCCCACCTCTGGTGCCCATCTTCTAGTATATAAGTCATTTTGACCTAGAAAAAACCAGGAGAGGTCTTTCGGGATAGAGCGCCGCCGTCTTGAGGTAGAACTTGGCCATGAGAAATTTTGCCCTCCAGTGGAGCGATTCCGCTGGAGGAACTTCCCTCCCGGAGGGGGAAATCATCGGCATCATCATCACCAACAACTCTCCCATCTTGGGGAGGGCAGTCTCCATCAACATCTTCAACAGCAACATCTCCTCTCAGACCCTAGTTCATCTCTTGTGTTCAATCTGTGTGCCGGAACTATAGATTGGTGCTTGTGCGTGACTAGTAGTGTTGATTACATCTTGTAGTTGATTACTATATGGTTTATTTGGTGGAAGATTATATGTTAAGATCCAATATGATATTTAATAACCCTCTGATATTGAGCATGTTTATCACTTGTGAGTAGTTACTTTTGTTCTTGAGGTCACGGGAGAAATCTTGTTGCAAGTAATCATGTGAACTTGATATGTGTTCGATATTTTGATAATGTGTATGTTGTGATTCCCTTAGTGGTGTCATGTGAACGTCAACTACATGAAACTTCACTATATTTGGGCCTAAGGGAATGCATTGTGGAGTACTAATTAGATGATGGGTTGCGATAGTGACAGAAGCTTAAACCCTAGTTTATGCGTTATTCCGTAAGGGACCGATTGGATCCAAAATTTAATGCTATGGTTAGAATTTATTATTAATACTTTTCTCGTAGTTGCGGATGCTTGAGAGGGGGTTAATCATAAGTAGTAGGTTTGTTCAAGTAAGAAGAGCACCTAAGCACCGATCCACCCACATATCAAATTATCAAAGTAGCGAACACGAATCGAATCAACATGATGAAAGTGACTAGATGAAATTCCCGTGTACCGTCAAGAACGCTTTGCTTATTATAAGAGACCGTTTTGGCCTGTCATTTGCCTCAAAAGGATTGGGCTACCTTGCTGAACTTTTGCTACTATTATTGTTACTTGCTCATTACAAATTATCTTGCTATCAGACTACTCTGTTACTTACAATTTCAGCGGTTGCAGACATTACCTTGCTAAAAACCACTTGTCATGTCCTTCTACTCCTCGTTGGGTTCGACACTCTTACTTATCAAAAAGGCTACAATTGATCCCATATACTTGTGGATCATCACTAACTTAAGAGTGTTTAGTTCTTTAGTTAAACGCTCAATCTCCTTCTTAACATCGTCATTCGTTTCATTTTGATTAGCATGATTAATAGCAGTTTCATCTTAGCTTTCATCACTAGAGTTGTCAACAAGTAAATCATCATCACCTAGAAAATCATCTTCATCACTATTGAAATCAACATACTCGGGGTGTGAATCCCTGGGGCCTTTAGCCATGAAGCATCTTCCAATCCATTCATTTGGTGAATCAAATATGTCTAGGAGTTGAATGACACAAGTGCCAGAGCGGTAACACCTTCATCTTGAGTATATTCGGAGTCAGAGTGATAGCTTCTCTCAGAGTAGTTGTCAGAGTCAGAACCGGATACCCATTCACCAATATGAGCTTGATGTCTTCGTCTTGTGTAGCTCTTTGATGACTTGTACTTCCTTTCTGAATCCTTGCTTCTGCGAGAGGGTCTTCGTTCATAACGATCATCTCTTCTCCTTCTCTCTCTCTTGGTGGTGATTCCTCTCTTTTACTTCTCCTTTTAGGTGAGTCTTCTCTTCTTTTGTAGGGACCCATACACTCACTAGAGTAGTGTTCGGGTCATCCACAATCATAGCAATTGCGATCACGACTAGAAGATCTTTTGTCATTGTAGGACCTTGACTTGGAACTTCTCTCTTTGCTTCTACATTTGTAGAACTTGTTGAAGTTCTTCACCGTTAAGCTCAATTCTTCATTGAAGACTTGTTTCTCACTTGATGTTGTAGGAGCATCACAAGAAGCTTTGTAAGCACCACTAGACTTGTTGTGAAGCTCTTCTTTATCCTTAAGTGACATATCATGAGCAACAATTCTACCAATGACTTCTGTAGGCTTGAAATCTTTCATCTTTGTAATTGGGCATCATTTGGATAAAAGTGCACACAGTATCATATTTTCCATCCAAGGCTCTTAGGATCTTCTTGATGATGAATCTATCAGTCATCTCTTCACTTCCTAAGCCGGCAATCTCATTTGTGATGAGAGCAAGCCTAGAGTACATTTCAGCGACTCCTTCACCATCCTTCATTTTGAACTTGTCAAGTTGACTTTGAAGCACATCCAATTTGGATTCCTTGACGGACTCGGTACCTTCGTGCATATCAACCAAAGTATCCCAAATTTCCTTTGCATTCTCAAGGCCGCTAATTTTGTTGAATTCTTTGGGGCATAATCCGTTGAAGAGGATATCGCAAGCTTGAGCATTGTATTGCAACATCTTCAATTCTTCCGCGGTTGCTTCATGATTCGGTTCTCTTCCATCTCCAAAGAATTCACCTTGCAAGCCAATACACACAATAGCCCAAATGGCGGGGTTATGTCCAAGAATATGCATTTTCATCTTATGCTTCCAGCTAGCAAAATTAGTACCATCAAAGTAAGGACCTCTACAGTGGTAATTCCCCTCGCTAGACGCCATACACTCCTAGGTTATGAAACTAAGGCTATGACCACCAAAGCTATGGAAATCAAGGCAAATGGAGACCAAAGCTCTGATACCACTTGTAGGATCAAAAGTAGGTCTAGAGGGGGTGATTAGACTACTTGACCAAATAAAAATCTAGCCTTTTCCAATTTTAAATCTTGGCAGATTTTAGCAACTTAGCACAAGTCAAGCAATCAACCTACACATGCAATTCTAAGAATATAGCAGCAGAAAGTAAGACATTGCATATGAAGGTAAAGGGAAGGGTTTGGAGAAGGCAAACGCAATGTAGACACGAAGATTTTTGGCATGGTCCTGATAGGTGGTGCTATCATACGTCCACGTTGATGGAGACTTCAACCCACGAAGGGTAATGATTTCGCGAGTCCACGGAGGGCTCCACCCATGAAGGGTCCATGAAGTAGCAACCTTGTCTATCCCACCATGGCCATCGCCCACGAAGGACTTGCCTCACTTGGATAGATCTTCACAAAGTAGGCGATCTCCTTGCCCTTACAAACTCCTTGGTTCAACTCCACAATCTTGTTTGAGGCTCCCAAGTGACACCTAACCAATCTAGGAGACGCCACTCTCCAAAAGGTAATAGATGGTGTGATGATGATGACCTCCTTGCTCTTGTGCTTCAAATGATAGTCTCCCCAACACTCAACTCTCTCACACAGATTTGGCTATAGTGGAAAGATGATTTGAGTGGAAAGAAACTTGGGGAAGGCTAGAGATCAAGATTCTTGTGGTTGGATTGGAATGTCTTGGTCTCAACACATGAGTAGGTGGTTCTCTCTCAAAAATTGAGTAGTGGAAGTGTAGGCACGTTCTGATGGCTCTCTCTTGAATAGAGAAGCAAGTGGAGGGGTATATATAGCCTTCACACAAAATCTAGCTGTTACACACATTTGACCCAACTCGGTCAGACCGAATAGGTGAACTTGGTGAGACAGATTCAGTTCAAAATGTGAATGTTAGGATTCTCGATGGGACCGACATGATCAACTCGGTGGGACCGATGCGCTAGGGTTAGGGCAAAACCTTATCTCGGTGTGACCGATTGCACGAACTCGGTGGGACCGATTTCAACAATGAGCAAACAGAGAGTTGGTCAGGCAAACTCGGTGGGACCGATCGCTCATTTTGGTAAGACCGAAACGTTACGAAGCGAAACAAAGAGTTTGCATTGCGAACTCGGTGGGACCGATCACTCATTTCGGTAAGACTGAAATGTTACGAAGGGAAATGGAGAGTTTGTAATCCCATCTCAGTGAGACCGAAATCCCTATCGTTGAGACCGAACTAATTAGGGTTTCTGTCTATGGCTATGTCAAAGGAACTCGGTGGCGTCGGATAGATCAAATCGGTGGGGCCGAGTTTGACTTTAGGTTTAGGACATATTTGGATTTGAGAAAGTGGTTGAGGGCTTTGGAGCATATCACTAAGATTTTTGAGCAAGTAGACCATTAAGCAACACCTCATCCCCTTATAATAGTATTGGCTTTTCCTATGGACTCAATGTGATCTTGGATCACTAAAATAGAAATGAAGAGTCTTGAGCTTTTGACAATATCTGTCCTTAGCATTTTGAGGGGTCGACATCTCTAGTCCATGCCATGCCAATCAATGAACTTTCTGAAATATTAAACTTGGATGGATACTAGTGCAATGAGCTATATATTGTTATGAATTACCAAAACCACCTAGGGATTTGTTGCACATTCAAGGAGTAATCAACACTACTAGCAACCCACAGGTACCAATCTGAGGTTTGGAGGCAAAGATTGAATACAAGAGATGAACTAGGGTTTGAGAGGAGATGGTGCTGGTGAAGATGGCTTCGATTTCCCCCTTTGGGAGGGAAGTTCCCCGGCAGAACAGCTCCGCCGAAGCCTTAGATTGCTTCTGCCCAGGTTCCGCCTCGAGATGGTGGCGCTTCATCCCAAAAGCTCTCTCTATATTTTTTCTAGGTCAAAATGCTTCATATAGCAGAAGATGGGCACCAGAGACCTGCCAGGGGGCCCACAAGCCTTGGGGCCGCGCCCCCAGGCTTGTGGCCACCTGGTGGGTCCCCTCTGGTAGTTTCTTTGCCCAATAATTTATATATATTCTGAAATAATTCTTCGTAATTTTTCAAAACTTTTGGAGTTGTGCGGAATAGTTCTCTCAGATTTGCTCCTTCCCATTCCAGAATTCCAGCTGCCGGCATTCTCCCTCTTCTTGTAAATCTTTTAAATTAAGAGAGAAAAGGGATAAGTATTGTACCATAATGTGTAAGACGGAATCAATAATCATGCCACATGTTTAGAGATAGAGGTGTAGATAAAATAAAATATAGACATGAGGGCATCATGATCATCTTTAGAACAGCAACATATATTGCCATATAATTTCTTATGTTAAAGTAACAATTCATTCAAAAGGTAAAGTATGAATCAAAAACTTTATTGAAAACCAACAAACTATGGTCTTGGTCATTGGGACAATTGAAATTGATCATGACATCGAAAAGAGTCAATGTAAGAGCTTTTATTTAGCAAGTTCACATACTCAACCATCATTTAATCTTTCGTAATTGTGAACACTCATGTGATACTTATGAGATCAAAGTGTCAATCAAACACATAGGAAGATAGGGGCTTATAGTTTTGCCTCCCAACCATTTACCTCAAGGGTAACGTCAATGATAATAGTTTATGAACACCTAAATCCGAGTGGATATATATATATCTCGATCTTCCCCAACATATAGTGCTTGCCAAAATGAAAAAGTATAAAAAGGAGGGGTGAAGATCACCATGACTCTAGTATAAAGGTATAAGGTAAAAGTAAAAGATAGGCCCTTCGCAGAGGGGAGTAGAGGTTGTCATGCGCTTTCATGGTTGGATGCACAAAATCTTAATGCAAAAGAACGTCACTTTATATTGCCGCTTCTGAGAAAGAACTTTATTATGCAGTCTGTCGCTTTTATTTCTTCCATATCACAAGTTCGTATAAAGCTTATTTTCCTCGCACTAAAAGATCATACATATTTAGAGAGCAATTGTTATTGCTTGCACCGATGACAACTTACTTGAAGGATCTTACTCAATCCATAGGTAGGTATGGTTGGCTCTCATGGCAAAACTAGGTTGAGGGATTTTGGATGCACAAGTCGTATCTCTACTTGGTGCAGAAAATTTGGCTAGCATAGGATGAGAAGAAAACTTAACATGTTGGAGGATCCATGACAATATAACTTCTATTCGGATATAAGGAAACATAACCCATTATGTTGTCTTCCTTGTCCAACATCAACCTTTTAACATATAATATTTTAATGAGTGCTCACAATCACAAAAGATGTCCAAGATAGTATATTTGTATGTGAGACCTCTCTTTCTTTATTACTTCCTATTAATTGCATCAATGACCAAAACTATGTTTGTCAACTCCCAACAAATTTTATACGACATACTTCTTATATGTGAAGTCATCACTCTCCATAAGATTATTATATAATCTTTTTACTTATTTTATTCTTTTTCTTTTGTTTTCTAAGATCAAAGCAAGAAAACAAAGCCCTCAACTCAAAATTACTCTTTATTATATAACTCTCGGACTCGATTACATAGAGGGAACACAAAGTAAAACTCAAAACTAGATCATACTAAAGAAAAACTTTATTCTACTAAACCAAGATATAACAAAAAGGATCAAACTAAGAAAAATAATTAAGGTAAAGATGTGGTGGTGATACGATACCGGGGCACCTCCCCAAATCTTGGCACAAGCCAAGGGGAGTGCCCATACCCATGTACTCATGTCTCCTTCTTCAGAGGTGGCGATGATAATGTTTCTGTCAGCCTCATTAAACTACCCTTCAGATCCTACAATTATTGGAGTACACATTGGAGCATATTTGCATTCTTCCAAATTTCCTCTAAAAGATGCTTATTTTCAGGCCACCAAGAGCTTTTCCCTACATCACTTTCACTTGGACGGGATATATCCCAATTGGAGGGTATATGTGCATGAGGAGTATTCTCCACTCCATAGTTATGAACCAAATTATGAAAGTTTTTCTGATGTAAACTGTGTAAGGGCCTCCTAGGGGGAAGCCCTTCTCGTATCTCTTGGCCTTCATGGTTGCTTGTAGTCCCTATTGCTTGATGCGGATTTGGAACAATAGAGATGCCAGCTAGAGTGCCTCTTTCCGAAGCCGGAGACTGAACCTCAAGCGAATCCCCTTCATCCTCCTCCATCATGACTCCCTAGGCATCCTCCCTCCTAAGTTCCATATGCATCAACCAAGCATCATCTTCCACATTGTTGGAGGAGGAGGAAGACATGATGCCAGACCTTGAAAACTCTAGCAGAAAACAGCTCGAAACAAGAACAGAGGATATTGTCGTGGTACGGTGGTCAAAACCTTCGGGAGGTTATATAATGATTTTTTTACCGTGCAAAACAAGTAATCTAGGAGAAAACAGAGTCCTGAGGGCACACGAGGTGGCCACAAGCCCGGGAGGTGCACCAAGGGGGGTAGGGCGCACCCCCACGGCTTGTCGCCTCCTCGTGCGTTATTCGGACTACTTCTTATTTTCCTAATTTTTTAAATAATCCAAAACGAGTAAATTGCCATTGGAAAACTTTTGCAGTCGGTTTACTTACCGTATCACATACCTATTCCTTTTCGGGGTTCTAGAACATTCTGGGAAGTTTCCCTTATGTACTCCTCCGGTGTTATGGTACGAATAATATTGGTTTCAACATTTATGCGAGTAATTGAGATATAATTTTTGATTCTTTGCCCATTTACCACCTTCGGGTCGGTACCCTCGACATTGTTGATCTTGATGGCAGCAAAACAATAAACTTCCTCGATAATGTAAGGCCCTTCCCATTTTGAGAGAAGCTTTCCTGCAAAAAATCTTAAACGAGAGTTGTATAGCAAGATATGGTCACCTACATTGAATTCACGCTTTTGTATCCTTCTGTCATGCCATATTTTAACTTTTTCTTTAAACAACTTGGCATTTTCATAGGCTTGGGTTCTCCATTCATCAAGTGAGCTAATGTCAAATAGCCTCTTCTCACCGGCAAGTTTGAAATCATAGTTGAGCTCTTTAATTCCTCAATAAGTTCTATGTTCTAATTCAAGAGATAAGTGACATGTGATATGTCTCCAACGTATCTATAATTTTTGATAGCTCCATGCTATATTATCTACTGTTTCGGACTATATTGGGCTTTATTTTCCACTTTTATATTATTTTTGGGACTAACCTATAAACCGGAGGCCCAGCCCAGAATTGCTGTTTTTTACCTATTTCAGTGTTTTGAAGAAACGAAATATCAAACGGAGTCCAAACGGAATAAAATCTTCGGGAACGTCATTTTCTCACCGAACGTGATCCAGGATACTTGGACCCTGCTCCAAGGAACAAAAGAGGCGGTCACGAGGGTGGGGGCGCCCCCCCTAGGGCGCGCCCCCCTGCCTCGTGGGCCCCTCGTTGCTCCTCCGGCGTACTTCTTCCTCCTATATATACAATGTACCCCCAAACGATCAGAATAGGAGCCAAAACCTAATTCCACCGCTGCAACTTTCTGTATCCACGAGATCCCATCTTGGGGCCTATTCCGGAGCTCCGCCGAAAGAGGGTTGTCATCACGGAGGGCTTCTACATCATCCTAGCCCCTCCGATGAAGTGTGAGTAGTTTACCTCAGACCTTCGGGTCCATAGTTAGTAGCTAGATGGCTTCTTCTCTCTCTTTGAATCTCAATACAAAGTTCTCCCCCTCTCTTGTGGAGATCTATTCGATGTAATCTTCTTTTTGCGGTGTGTTTGTTGAGACCGATGAATTGTGGGTTTATGATCAAGTCTATCTATGAATAATATTTGAATCTTCTCTGAATTCTTTTATGTATGATTGGTTATCTTTGCAAGTCTCTTCGAATTATCCGTTTGGTTTGGCCAACTAGATTGGTAGTTCTTGCCATGGGAGAAGTGCTTAGCTTTGGGTTCGATCTTGCGGTGTCCTTACCCAGTGACAGAAGGGGCAGCAAGGCACGTATTGTATCGTTGCCATCGAGGATAACAAGATGGGGTTTATTTCATATTGCATGAATTTATCTCTCTACATCATGTCATCTTGCTTAAGGCGTTACTCTGTTTTTAACTTAATACTCTAGATGCATGCTGGATAGCGGTCGATGAGTGGAGTAATAGTAGTAGATGCAGAATCGTTTCGATCTACTTGTCACGGACGTGATGCCTATATACATGATCATGCCTAGATATTCTCATAACTATGCTCAATTCTGTCAATTGCTCAACAGTAATTTGTTCACCCACCGTAGAATACTTATGCTCTTGAGAGAAGCCACTAGTGAAACCTATGGCCCCCGGGTCTATTCTCATCATATCAGTCTCCATCACTTTAATCTTGCTTTGCTTTTTACTTTGCTTTTACTTTTTACTTTGCATCTTTATACCAAAAATACCAAAAATATTATATCTATCAGATCTCACTCTCGTAAGTGACCGTGAAGGGATTGACAACCCCTAATCGCGTTGGTTGCGAGTAGCTATCGCTTTGTGCAGGTACGAGGGACTTGAGCGTGGGCTCCTACTAGATTGATACATTGGTTCTCAAAAACTGAGGGAAATACTTACGCTACTCTGCTGCATCATCCCTTCCTCTTCGGGGAAAACCAACACAAGCTCAAGACGTAGCAAGAAGGATTTCTGACGTCGTTGCCGGGGAGTCTACGCAAAAATTCAACATACCAAGTACCCATCACAATCCCTATCTCTCGCATTACATTATTCGCCATTTGCCTCTCGTTTTCCACTCCCCCCAATTCACCCTTGCCGTTTTATTCACCCTCTCTCTCTATCCTCCCTCTCTATTTGCCTCTTTTTGCTCGCTTGCCTTCTTATTTGCTTGTGTGCTAGTTTGCTTGTTTGTCGCGATGGCTCAACCGAGATTTGGTGATCTTAACCTTAAAAAGTTAGAGGAGATCAAAACCAACGTCAGGAAGTTTATGGTTTTGCAATTTAAGCATAATAATTTCTTTAGAAACGAGCTTAAGGAACAAAAAAGTTTTATGAGTTATATGAATAAAGAGCTAGATGATATGTCTAAAGAATTTGATGGTATAAGATCCCAAATTGCTCGTCTAGAAAAGATGACTGCTGAAATTTCGGATATGCAAGCCACCTTAGTTAATAAGATGGCTGCTAAACTAGATTCCTATGAAAATCAAGATGAAGATCTAAAAGTTATTGATGTGTCCCCTATTAAATCTTTGTTTTGCAATATGAATCTTGATGAAACTGAATATGATCTTCCTTTACCTAGAAGGCGTTCTAAAAATTCGGAGTATTTAGATCTTAATGATGAAATTGATGAAAGTGGGATTGAAAGAAATAAAAATCTAGATGTTGCTAAACCCACTATATTGGATTTCAAGGAATTTAATTATGAAAGTTGCTCTTTAATTGATTGTATTTCCTTGTTGCAATCCGTGCTAAATTCTCCACATGCTTATAGTCAAAATAAAGCCTTCACCGAACATATTGTTGATGCCTTGATGCAATCTTATGAAGAAAAACTTGAGTTGAAAGTTTCTATCCCTAGAAAACTCTATGATGAGTGGGAACCAACTATTAAAATTAAAATTAAAGATCATGAGTTTTATGCTTTGTGTGATTTGGGTGCTAGTGTCTCTACTATTCCCAAGACTTTGTGTGATTTGCTAGATTTCCGTAATTTTGATGATTGCTCTCTAAACTTGCATCTTGCGGATTCCACTATTAAGAAACCTATGGGAAGGATTAATGATGTTCTTATTGTTGCAAATAGGAATTATGTGCCCGTAGATTTCATTGTTCTTGATATAGATTGCAATCCTTCTTGCCCTATTATTCTTGGTAGACCTTTCCTTAGAACGGTTGGTGCGATTATTGATATGAAGGAAGGGAATATTAGATTTCAATTTCCATTAAAAAAGGGCATGGAACACTTTCCTAGAAAGAAAATAAAATTACCATATGAAACTATCATGAGAGCCACTTATGGATTGCCTACCAAAGATGGCAATACCTAGATCTATCCTCGCTTTTATGCCTAGCTAGGGGCGTTAAACGATAGCGCTTGTTGGGAGGCAACCCAATTTTATTTTTATTCCTTGCTTTTTGCTCCTGCTTAGTAATAAATAAATTATTTAGCCTCTGTTTTGGTTGTGTTTTTTGTGTTTAATTAGTGTTTGTGCCAAGTAGAACCGTTGGGAAGACTTGGGGAAAGTCTTGTTGAACTTGCTGTAAAAAACAGAAACTTTAGCGCTCACGAGAACTGCTGTCATTTTTATTTGAAGAGTGATATTTAGTTAATTCTTTTTGAAGATGATTAATAGATAAATTCCTCACGTCCAGCAATTTATTTTAGAATTTTTGGGGTTCCAGATCTTGCGCTAGCTACAGATTACTACAGACTGTTCTGTTTTTGACAGATTCTGTTTTTCGTGTGTTGTTTGCTTATTTTGATGAATCTATGGCTAGTAAAATAGTTTATAATCCATAGAGAAGTTGGAATACAGTAGGTTTAACACCAATATAAATAAAGAATGAGTTCATTACAGTACCTTGAAGTGGTCTTTTGTTTTCTTTCGCTAACGGAGCTCACGAGTTTTCTATTTTGAGTTTTGTGTTGTGAAGTTTTCAAGTTTTGGGTGAATTCTTTTGATGGATCATGGAACAAGGAGTGGCAAGAGCCTAAGCTTGGGGATGCCCATGGCACCCCCAAGATAATCCAAGGACACCAAAAAGTCAAAGCTTGGGGATGCCCCGGAAGGCATCCCCTCTTTCGTCCACTTCCATCGGTAATTTACTTGGAGCTATATTTTTATTCACCAACATGATATGTGTTTTGCTTGGAGCGTCTTGTATTATTTGTGTCTTTGTGTCTTAGTATGCCACAATCATCCTTGCTGTACACACCTTTTGAGAGAGCCATACATGAATTAAAATTTGATAGAATACTCTATGTGCTTCACTTATATCTTTTGAGCTAAGTAGTTTTGCTCTATGTGCTTCACTTATATCTTTTGAGCTAGATAATTTTGCTCTATGTGCTTCACTTATATCTTTTGAGCGTTATAATTTTGCTCTATGTGCTTCACTTAGATCTTTTAGAGCACGGTGGTGGATTTGTTTTAAAGAAACTATTGATCTCTCATGCTTCACTTAAATTATTTTGAGAGTCTCTTAATAGCATGGTAATTTGCTTAATAATAATATGCTTGGTATTCAAGATTTGTGAAACTTTCTTTTGAGTGTGTTGAATACTAAGAAAAGATTGAAGCATGATAATTGTTTTGAGATATGGAGGTGATAATATTAAAGTCATGCTAGTTGAGTAGTTGTGAATTTAAAGAATACTTGTGTTAAGTTTGTGATTCCCGTAGCATGCACGTATGGTGAACCGTTATGTGACGAAGTCGGAGCATGATTTATTTATTGATTGTCTTCCTTATGAGTGGCGGTCGGGGACGAGCGATGGTCTTTTCCTACCAATCTATCCCCCTAGGAGCATGCGCGTAATACTTTGCTTTGATAACTTCTAGATTTTTGCAATAAGTATATGAGTTCTTTATGACTAATGTTGAGTCCATGGATTATACGCACTCTCACCCTTCCACCTTTGCTAGCCTCTCTAATACCGCGCACCTTTCGCCGGTATCATACACCTACCATATACCTTCCTCAAAACAGCCACCATACCTACCTATTATGGCATTTCCATAGCCATTCCGAGATATATTGCCATGCAACTTTCCACCATCTAGTTCATCATGACACATTCATCATTGTCATATTGCTTAGCATGATCATGTAGTTGACATAGTATTTGTGGCAAAGCCACCATTCATAATTTCTTCATACTTGTCACTCTTGATTCATTGCATATCCCGGTACACCGCCGGAGGCATCCATATAGAGTCATAATTTGTTTTAGAATCGAGTTGTAATCATTGAGTTGTAAATAAATAAAAGTGTGATGATCATCATTCAATAGAGCATTGTCCCAATAAAAAAAGAGAAAGTCCAAAGAAAAAAAAGGCCCAAAAAAAGGGGCAATGCTACTATCTTTTTTTCCACACTTGTGCTTCAAAGTAGCACCATGATATAGCGAGTCTCATATATTGTCCTTCAAAGTAGCACCATGTTCTTCATATAGAGAGTCTCATATGTTGTCACTTTCATATACTAGTGGGAATTTTACATTATAGAACTTGGCTTGTATATTCCAATAATGGGCTTCCTCAAAATTGCCCTAGGTCTTCGTGAGCAAGCAAGTTGGATGCACACCCACTAGTTTCTTTTGTTGAGCTTTCATACATTTATAGCTCTAGTGCATCCATTGCATGGCAATCCCTACTCACTCACATTGATATCTATTGATGGGCATCTCCATAGCCCGTTGATACGCCTAGTTGATGTGAGACTATCTTCCCCTCCTTTTTGTCTTCTCCACAACCACCATTCTATTCCACCTATAGTGCTATATCCATGGCTCACGCTCATGTATTGCGTGAAGATTGAAAAAGTTTTGAAAAAGTTAGAGTATGAAACAATTGCTTGGCTTGTCATCGGGGTTGTGAATGATTTAAATACTTTGTGTGGTGAAGATGGAGCATAGCCAGACTATATGATTTTGTAGGGATAACTTTCTTTGGCCATGTTATTTTGAGAAGACATAATTGCTTTGTTAGTATGCTTGAAGTATTATTATTTTTATGTCAATATAAACTTTTGTCTTGAATCTTTCTAATCTGAATATTCATACCACAATTAAGAAGATTTGCATTGAAATTATGCCAAGTAGCACTCCGCATCAAAAATTCTCTTTTTATCATTTACCTACTCGAGGACGAGCAGGAATTAAGCTTGGGGATGCCTGATACGTCTCCAACGTATCTATAATTTTTGATTGCTCCATGCTATATTATCTACTATTTTGGACTATATTGGGCTTTATTTTCCACTTTTATATTATTTTTGGGACTAACCTATTAACCGGAGGCCCAACCCAGAATTGCTGTTTTTTGCCTATTTCAGTGTTTCGAAGAAACGAATATCAAACGGAGTCCAAACGGAATAAAATCTTCGGGAACGTGATTTTCTCACCGAACATGATCCAGGAGACTTGGACCCTGCTCCAAGGAACAAAAGAGGCGGTCACGAGGGTGGGGGGCCCCCCCTAGGGCGCGCCCCCTGCCTCGTGGGCCCCTCGTTGCTCCTCCGCGTACTTCTTCCTCCTATATATACACACGTACCCCAAACGATCAGAACAGGAGCCAAAAACCTAATTCCACCGCCGCAACTTTCTGTATCCACGAGATCCCATCTTGGGGCCTGTTCCGGAGCTCCGCCGGAAGAGGGCCGTCATCACGGAGGGCTTCTACATCATCCTAGCCCTCCGATGAAGTGTGAGTAGTTTACCTCAGACCTTCGGGTCCATAGTTAGTAGCTAGATGGCTTCTTCTCTCTCTTTGAATCTCAATACAAAGTTCTCCCCCTCTCTTGTGGAGATCTATTCGATGTAATCTTCTTTTTGCGGTGTGTTTGTTGAGACCGATGAATTGTGGGTTTATGATCAAGTCTATCTATGAATAATATTTGAATCTTCTCTGAATTCTTTTATGTATGATTGGTTATCTTTGCAAGTCTCTTCGAATTATCCGTTTGGTTTGGCCAACTAGATTGGTAGTTCTTGCCATGGGAGAAGTGCTTAGCTTTGGGTTCGATCTTGCGGTGTCCTTACCCAGTGACAGAAGGGGCAGCAAGGCACGTATTGTATCGTTGCCATCGAGGATAACAAGATGGGGTTTATTTCATATTGCATGAATTTATCTCTCTACATCATGTCATCTTGCTTAAGGCGTTACTCTGTTTTTAACTTAATACTCTAGATGCATGCTGGATAGCGGTCGATGAGTGGAGTAATAGTAGTAGATGCAGAATCGTTTCGATCTACTTGTCACGGACGTGATGCCTATATACATGATCATGCCTAGATATTCTCATAACTATGCTCAATTCTGTCAATTGCTCAACAGTAATTTGTTCACCCACCGTAGAATACTTATGCTCTTGAGAGAAGCCACTAGTGAAACCTATGGCCCCCGGGTCTATTCTCATCATATCAATCTCCATCACTTTAATCTTGCTTTGCTTTTACTTGCTTTACTTTACTTTGCTTTTACTTTTTACTTTGCATCTTTATACCAAAAATACCAAAAATATTATATCTATGAGATCTCACTCTCGTAAGTGACCGTGAATGGATTGACAACCCCTAATCGCGTTGGTTGCGAGTAGCTATCGCTTTGTGCAGGTACGAGGGACTTGAGCGTGGGCTCCTACTGGATTGATACCTTGGTTCTCAAAAACTGAGGGAAATACTTACGCTACTCTGCTGCATCATCCCTTCCTCTTCGGGGAAAACCAACGCAAGCTCAAGACGTAGCAACATGCTTTTCCATAAACCATTTTATATGGAGACATTCCCATAGGATTCTTATAAGCAGTTTTGTAAGCCCATAATGCATCATCAAGTTTCTTAGACCAATTCTTCCTGGATCTATTAATAATCTTTTGCAAGATCAATTTTATTTCTCTATTACTCAATTCTACTTGACCACTAGACTGAGGGTGATAAGGAGATGCAATTCTATGGTTAACATCATACTTAGCAAGCAATTTACGAAAGGCACCGTGAATAAAGTGTGAACCACCATCAGTCATTAAATATCTAGGGACTCCAAACCTTGGAAAAGTAACTTCTTTAAGCATTTTAATGGAGGTGTTATGATCAGCACTACTGGTTGAAATAGCTTCTACCCACTTAGTAACATAATCAACAGCAACCAAAATATGTGTATACCCATTGGAGGAAGGAAAAGGTCCCATATAATCAAATCCCCAAACATCGAATGGTTCAATAACAAGTGAATAATTCATAGGTATTTCATGTCGTCTACTAATATTGCCAATCCTTTGACATGCATCACAAGACAAGACAAACTTATGGGCATCTTTGAAGAGAGTAGGCCAATAAAAACCAGATTGTAATACCTTGTGTGCAGTTCTGTCTCCAGCATGGTGTCCTCCGTAAGCCTCGGAGTGACACTTGCATAGGATTTGTTCATGTTCATGCTCAGGTACACAACGTATAATAACACCATCTACTCCTTATTTATAAAGGTGTGGATCATCCCAGAAATAATGTCTTAAATCATAGAATTTTTTTTCTTTTGTTGGTATGTGAAACTAGGTGGTATAAATTTAGCAACAATATAATTAGCATAGTCTTCATACCATGGAGTACTATGAGAAGCATTTACGACAACTAATTGTTTATCAGGAAAGCTATCATCAATAGGTAGTGGGTCATCAAGAATATTTTCTAACCTAGACAAGTTGTCTGCTACAGGGTTTTCAGTCCCTTTCCTATCAGTAATATGTAAATCAAATTCTTGTAGCAAGAGAACCCACCTAATAAGTCTAGGTTTAGCATCTTTCTTTTCCATAAGATATTTAATAGAAACATGATAGATGTGAACAGTTACCTTAGAATCAACAATATAAGATCTGAACTTGTCACAAGCAAATACAACTGCTAAAAATTCTTTTTCAGTAGTAGCATAATTTCTTTGAGCATTGTCTAGAGTTTTACTAGCATAATGGATAACATTTAATTTCTTATCAACTCTTTTCCCTAGAACAGCACCAACATCATAATCACTAGCATCACACATAATTTCAAAGGGTAGGTTCCAATCAGGTGGTTGAACAATAGGTGCAGAAATTAAGGCTTTCTTAAGTATTTCAAAGGCTTCTAAACAAACATCATAAAAAACGAATGGAACATCTTTTTGTAAAAGATTAGTGAGAGGTCTAGAAAGTTTAGAGAAGTCTTTAATGAATCTCCTATAAAAACCAGCATGACCAAGGAAACTTCTTATACCTTTGATATTTTAGGACATGGCATCTTTTCAATTGCATCAACTTTAGCTTTATCAACTTCATTACCTCTTTCAGAGATTTTATGCCCCAAGACAATACCTTCATTAACCATAAAGTGGCACTTCTCCCAATTCAAGACAAGATTAGTTTCTTCACATCTCTGCAAAACTCGACCAAGGTTGCTTATGCAATCATCAAAAGAAGTCCTGTAAATGGAGAAATCATCCATGAAAGCCTCAACAATCTTTTCACAAAAGTCAGAGAATATAGCCGTCATATGATGTCTACTATGCAACCTTCTTCTTGTAGACTCATGTTGGGCCTCCAAGCCCAGAGTTTTGTAGGACAGTAGCAAATTTCCCTCAAGTGGATGACCTAAGGATTATCAATCCGTGGGAGGCATAGGATGACGATGGTCTCTCTCAAACAACCCTCCAACCAAGTAACAAAGAGTCTCTTGTGTCCCCAACACACCCAATACAGTGGTAAATTGTATAGGTGCACTAGTTCGGTGAAGAGATGGTGATACAAGTGTAATAAAGAATTATAATCTGAATAAATAAAAACAATGAGGTAACAAGTGATAAAAGTGATCAAAAATGGTATTGCAATGCTTGGAAACAAGGCCTAGGGTTCATACTTTCACTAGTGAAAGTTCTCTCAATAATGATAACATAATTGGATCATATAACAACCCCTCTACGTGCAACAAAGAATCACTCCAAAGTTCCTATCACGGAGAACATAAGATGAAATTTCTTGTAGGGTATGAAACCGCCTCAAAGTTATTCTTTCCGATAAATCTATTGGGCTATTCCTATAAGTGTCACAAATAGCCCTAGAGTTTTTACTAAAATAACACCACATGACACACATCAATCAACCCTAATGTCACCTATATACTCCAATGTCACCACAAGTATCTGTGGGTCAATTATATGATATGCATCACATAATCTCAAATTCATAATATTCAATCCAACACAAAGAACTTCAAGGGTATCCCAAGATTTCTATAGGAGAAAGGAATATGAAAACGCATACCAACACCTATGCATAGATTACCCCAATGTCACCACTGGAATCCGCAAGTTGATAATCAAAACATACATCAAGTGGATCAATGGAACATCCCATTGTCACCACAGATATCCCATCGCAAGACATATATCAAGTGCTCTCACATCCAAAGATTCAATCCAACATAACAAAACCTCAAAAGAAAAGATTCAATTCATCACAAGGTAGAGAGGAAAGAACACCAAGAGATCCAACTATAATAACAAACCTTACGGTACATTAAGATTGTGCCAAATCAAGAACACGAGAGAGAGAGAGAGAGAGAGAGAGAGATCAAACACATAGCAACTGGTACATACCCTCAGCCCCGAGGGTGAACTACTCCCTCCTCATCATGGAGACTATCGGGATGATGAAGATGGCCTCCGGTGATGATTCCCCCCTCCGGCAGGGTGCCGGAATAGGCTTAGATTGGTTTTTCGAGGACTCAGAGGCTTGTGGCGGCAGAACTCCCGATCTAGGTTTCTTTCTGGGGGTTTCGTGATTTATAGGAATTTTTGGTGTTAGAAACAAGTCAGGGGGTCCATGAGGCAGTGGCAAGCCAGGGGGCGCGCCCTCCACCCTTGCTGCTTCCTCGTGAAGCTTCTGGTCCAACTCTTGTGCTTCGAGGGCTTCTTCTGGTCCATACAAAATCATAGTAAATTTTCAGCTCCTTTGGACTCCGTTTGATATTCCTTTTCTGTGAAACTCAAAAACAAGGAAAAACAGAAACTGGCACTGGGCTCTAGGTTAATAGGTTAGTCCCCAAAATAATAAAATAGCATATGAATATATATAAAATATCCAAAACAGATAATATAATAGCATGGAACAATCAAAAATTATAGATACGTTGGAGACGTATCATCATACATCTTTGAAAAGTAGCAGGTGCATTGCATATACCAAAAGGCATACGTCTATAAGCAAAGGTACCAAAAGGGCATGCATAAGTAGTTTTTTCTTGATCCTCTTGTGACGCAAGTATTTGAGAAAAACCAGAATAACCATTTAGAAAGCAAAAGTGTGCATGTTTTGAAAGTCTTTCTAGCATTTGATCAATGAAAGGTAGAGGACAGTGATCTTTTCTAGTTTCTTTTTTTAATTTTCTGAAATCAATTACCATTCTATAACTTGTAATAATTATTTGTGGAATCAATTCATTTCTATCATTAGGAACAATAGTAATACCTCCCTTCTTAGGGACACAGTGAACAGGACTTACCCATCTACTATCAACAATAGGATAAATTATACCTGCTTCTAGAAGCTTTAATATTTCATTCCTTACCACTTCTTTCATCTTAGGATTTAACCGTCCTTGGTGATCAACAACTGGTTTAGCATCAGGTTCCATATTAATTTTGTGCTGACATAGAGTGGAACTAAAGCCCTTAAGATCATCCAGAGTATATCCAATAGCGGCACGGTGCTTCTTCAGAGTTTTCATTAATTTTCTTTTCTTCATGCTCTAAAAGGTTAGCACTTATAATAACAGGATATACTTGTTTTCATCTAAATAAGCATATTTCAAGGTATCAGGCAATTGTTTAAGATCGAACACAAGAACACTCTTCGGTGGTAGAGGATCTCCCAGAGTCTAAACGGGAAAAATGTGTTTCATAACAGGCATTTGTTGAAATAATATTTCATCTATTTCGTTCCTTTCATTCATAAACATATCATTTTCATGGTCTAGCAAATATTGTTCTAAAGGATCAATATGAGGCACGACAATAGAAGCAAGACCAATAATTTCATCTTTACTAGGAAATTCTTTATCATGGGGTTGTCTATGAAATTTGGAGAAATTAAACTCATGAGACACATCCCTGAAACTTACACTAATAGTTTCTTTCTCACAATCTATCTTAGCATTAACAGTGTTCAAGAAAGGTCTACCAAATATAATGGAACAAAAATTATATTGTGGGGGACCAAGAACTAGGAAAGCAGTGGGATATTTTATTTCCCACACAAGACTTCAACGTCTCTAACAATCCCAATTGGTGAGACAGTAACTCCATTAGCAAGCTTAATAGTAACATCAATATCTTCTATTTCAGCAGGCGTGATATCATTCATAATTTCTTGATATAAAGTAAAGGGAATTGCACTCACACACACTAGCACCCAAATCACATAAACCATGATAACAATGATCTCCTATCTTAACAGAGACAATAGGCATGCCAACAATAGGTCTATGTTTATCTTTTTCATCAGGTTTAGCAATTCTAGCAGCTTCATCATAGAAATAAATAACATCCCCATTAATATTATCGACCAGGAGATCTTTAACCATAGAGATACTAGGTTCCACTTTAATTTTTTCGGGTGGTGTAGGTGTTCTAGTATAACTCTTACGGACTACAGCTGAAGCTTTAGCATGTTCTTTTATCCTAACAAGAAAAGGTGGTTTCTCAATATAAGTAGTAGGAATTATAGGATCAACATTATAAGTAATGGTTTCTTCTTCATCTTTAATAGGTTCTACTATTTTTACTTCATTGGGAGGATGATATTTAAACCACTTCTCCTTAGGGAGATCAACATGAGTAGCAAATGATTCATAGAAAGAAGCTACTATCTCAGAGTCAAGTCCATATTTAGTGCTAAATTCACGAAAAGTATCGGTGTCCATGAAAGATTTAACACAATCAAACTTAAGGTTTATACCTGACTCCTTACCTTCGTCGAGCTCCCAATCTTCAGAGTTGCATTTAATTCTTTCCAAGAGATCCCATTCTAATTCAATAGTCTTCTTCATAAAAGAGCCACTACAAGAAGTATCGAGCGTGGATTGATCATTATGAAAAAGTTGAACATAAAAATTCTGAATAATAATTTCTTTTGAGAGCTCATGATTGGGCATGAATATAACATTGACTTAAGCCTCCCCCAAGCTTGAGCGATACTTTCTCCTTCACGAGTCAAATGTGTGTGTGTGTGTGTGTGTGTGTATAATTCTGATCATGATGAACCAGATGCATAGGATAAAACCTCTGATGAAATTCCAATTTCAACCAGTTGTAATTCCATGATCCAATATCATCACATAGCCTATACCATGTCAATGCATTTCCCTTCAAACATAAGGGGAAGACCTTCTTCTTGACTTCATCCTCGGGCAACCCTGCAAGCTTAAATAATCCACAAACTTCATCCACATAGATTAGATGCATATCAGGATGTAGTGTTCCATCTCCTGCATAAGGATTAGCTAGCAGTTTCCCTATCATACCCAAAGGAATTTCATAATAAATATTTTCAGTAGGTGCAATAGGTTGAGGAGCAACTTCTTGTTCTTTCCGTTGAGGTGAAGATACCCCGAACAAACCTCTCAAATGATGATTTTCCATAGTGACAAGTGACAGTAAATTTCAGCATGTAATATAAATTTTTACTTACCAAATTACACTCACCAAAGGCGCTTCACTCCCTGGCAACGGTGCCAGAAAAGAGTATTAATAACCCACAAGTATAGGGGAACTATCATAGTCCTTTCGATAAGTAAGAGTGTCGAACCCAACGAGGAGCAGAATGAAATGACAAGCGGTTTTCAACAAGGTATTTTCTGCAAGCACTGGATTTATCGATAACAGATAGTTTTGTGATAAGATAAAACATAACGGGTAACAAGTAACAAGTGTAACAAAGGTGCAGAAAGGTGGCCCAATCCTTTTTGTAGCAAAGGGTAAGCCTGGACAAACTCTTATATAAAGCAAAGAGCTCCCGAGGACACATGGGAATTACTGTCAAGTTAGTTTTCATCATGCTCATATGATTCGTGTTCGTTACTTTGATAATTTGATATGTCGGTGCACCAGCGCTTGGGTGCCATCCTTAATTGGACAAGCCTCCAACTTATGATTAACCCCTCTCGCAAGCATCCGCAACTACGAAAGAAGAATTAAGATAAATCTAACCATATCATGAAACATGTGGATCCAAATGAGCCCCTTACGAAGCAACACATAAACTAGGGTTTAAGCTTCTGTCACTCTAGCAACCCATCATCTACTTATTACTTACCAATGCATTCCCTTAGACCCAAATCATGGTGAAGTGTCGTGTAGTCGACATTCACATAACACCACTAGAGGAAAGACAACATACATCTCATCAAAATATCGAACGAATACCAAATTCACATGATTACTTATAACAAGACTTCTCCCATGTCCTCAGGAAAAAAGTAACTACTCACAATGCATGTTCATGTTCAAGATTAGAGGGGTATTGAATATCATTAAGGATCTGAACATATGATCTTCCATCAAATAAACCAACTAGCATCAACTACAAGGAGTAATCAACACTACTAGCAACCCACAGGTACCAATCTGAGGTTTGGAGGCAAATATTGAATAAAAGAGATGAACTAGGGTTTGAGAGGAGATGGTGCTGGTGAAGATGTTGATGAAGATTGACCCCCTCTCGATGAGAGGATCATTGGTGATGACGATGGCTTTGATTTCCCCCTCGGGGAGGGAAGTTTCCTTGGCAAAACAACTCCGTTGGAGCCCTAAATTGCTTCTGCCTAAGTTCCGCCTCGAGATGGTGGCACTTCGTCCGGAAAGCTCTCTCCGTTTTTCTAGGTCAAAACGCTTCATAGAGCAGAAGATGGGCACTGGAGACCTGCCAGGGGGCCTGATACGTCTCCAACGTATCTATAATTTTTTATTGTTCCATGCTATTATATTATCTGTTTTGGATGTTTATTGGCTTTATTATGCACTTTTAAATTATTTTTGGTACTAACCTATTAACCCAGAGCCGAGTGCCAGTTTCTGTGTTTTCCTTGTTTTAGAGTATCACAGAAAAGGAAAATCAAACGGAGTCCAATTGACCTGAAACTTCACGGAACTTATTTTTGGACCGGAAGAAGCCCACGGAGTATCGGAGTTGGACCAGGAGAGTCCCGGGATGCCCACGAGGGTGGGGGGCGCGTCCACCCCCTGGGCACGCTCCCTGCCTCGTGGAAAGCCCGAAGGTCCACCGACGTACTTCTTCCTCCCATATATACCCATATACCCTAAAAACTTCGGAAAACACAATAGATCGGGAGTTCCACTGCCAGAAGCTTCCGTAGCCATCGAAAACCAATCTAGACCCGTTCCAGCACCCTGCCGGAGGGGGAATTCCTCTCCGGTGGCCATCTTCATCATCCCGGAGCTCTCCATGATGAGGAGGGAGTAGTTCTCCCTCGGGATTGAGGGTATGTACCAGTAGTTGTGTGTTTGATCTCTCTCTCTCTCTCTCTCTCTCTCTCTCTCTCTCGTGTTCTTAAGCTGGTACGTGTCGTGGTTCTAAGCCTGACAGTAGAGTGGGGGGTAGGTATGGAGAGGCAAGGTCCTAGCTATGGAGAGGTTGTAAGCACAAAGGATGTACGAGTTCAGGCCCTTCTCGGAAGAAGTAACAACCCTACGTCTCGGAGCCCGGAGGCGGTCGAGTGGATTATGAATGTATGAATTACAAGGTGCCGAACCCTTCAGCCTGTGGAGGGGGGTGGCTTATATAGAGTGCGCCAGGACCCCAGCCAGCCCACGTAGGAGAGGGTTTAAGGTGAGTTAAGTCTGGGGCGTTACTGGTAACGCCCCACATAAAGTGCCTTTACTATCATAAAGACTACTTGATTACATGCCGTTGCAGTGCAGAGTGCCTCTTGACCTCCTGGTGGTCGAGTGAGTCTTCGCGGTCGAGTCCTTCAGGCTAGTCGAGTGAACCTTCGTTGGTCGACTGGAAGGCAACCTCTTCTAAGGATGTCCTGGGGTAAGTTACTTGGATCAGGTCCATGACCCTACCCTAGGTACATAACCCCATCATTAGCCCCCGAATGGATTGAGGCTTCGAGTGAAGAAGGAGTTGATGTCGTTTTCGATTAACCTTTGCGCTCTGGTTGTGCGCTGTTCTGTACTAAGAGTCTCTTCGTCGACAGGAAACAACTTGACTTCAGTCGACTTGATCCATTCTACTTTTGCGTCGAGTGATCTTTCAAGGTACGACGATCTCCGAGCGACGGATCGCCGGAAACACCGCGCCTGACAGACTGATTTGTTGCTCGCAGATTCTGCGGGATGCGAAATTTGGGGGCGCGCGCGAAGCGGGGCGGACCGTGGCGTTTGGATGGGACGGGGCATGGACGCCTCGATCTCCGCGCTGCCTTTTTCGCCACGCATCCCGCCCGCATAACTGTTCCAGATATGATTAGATCGCCCGGGCCCACCTGTCATCCACTCGGAAGGGACCTTATAAATGTGCCCGGCGAGGATTTCTGTGCTGCGCCTTAGCATTCTTTCCCTCTCTCTGCCTCCTTCCTCCCTGCTCAGCGTGCTCGCTCTCGTCCCCGCACCACTTCCCTTTGCGCATCTCGCCGGCGACCATGGCCAAGGAGAAGACGGCGGCGCTGGAGCGCGCCAAGAAGGCGTCGGCGTCGGAGAAGGCGAAGGGGAGACCCACCAGCCGCGGAGGGTCCTCGTCCAGATCCCGCCTGCCGAAGGGCTGGGTCCAAGGAGACTGGATCCAGTCGACCATCACAGAGAAGGACCTCCTCGACATGGCCAACGAGGGCTTGATCCCTCACGGAGCTGCGAGGTTGCCGGGGAAGGAGTGGCAGCCACAGCCAGAAGAGGGTGAGTGTGTGCTTTTGGCCACTCATGTTGATCGTGGGTTTTCCTTGCCGCCAAGTATTTTCTTCCGTGGCTTCTTGAATTTCTTTGGAGCGCAGCTTCACCACTTTACCCCAAACTCCATTGCCTATCTTGCCGCGTTCGTGTCCATGTGTGAGGGTTTCTTGGGCTGTCGACCGCACTGGGGTTTGTTCAAACATATATTCACGTGTCGATCTCAGACCGTGAAGAAGGCGAGCCCCGGTGATGAGAAAACCCGAGTCGTCCAAATGTGCGGGGGCCTGGGGATTCAGGTGAGGAATAAGAGCACCTTCCCGCCCATGACCTTTCCCGAGTCCGTTAGAGGCTGGCAGTCGACTTGGTTCTACTGCCAGGTCCAGTCGACGCCAGGGCAGTCGAGTGGACTTCCTCCGTTCACCATGGACCGAGTGAGCAAGCCTTCCCCTCTGAAGCTGATTCCGGAGGAGAGAGCCGACGTGAAGATGTTGATGGAGCGCGTGGTGCAGTTGGTTCGGGAGGGAGTGACGGGCATGGACCTCTTGGAGGTTTTCCTCAGGCGTCGCATCCAGCCTCTCCAGTTCCGGAGCCACTGCATGTGGTTGTACTGTGGGACCGAAGACGAGACTAGAGTCCATCCAGAAGCAGTCGACGATGTCACTCTGGAAAGATGGATGGCAGCCGTCACCGGAAACAAGGACAACCCACGCGGAACCAGAAGGATTCCTCCACTCGACCACAACAGCGATCCAGATAAGGTACACTTGCCCTGCTCTCCACTGCATTCTTGTTGCATTCATCTCTGTTTACTCTGCCGACTGGTCGACTGATCATTGTCCTGATATCTGCTAGGCCCTCACCAAGCTGTATTCGATGCCCAATGGGGCACAAGCTTCGACTGAGGAAGGCGAGGCGAGCGGGGGCGAGAGCCAGGAAGAGGAGGAATGGGACTCGGATGTTGCAGAGGACGATGACGACGACGATGATGATGACGGCGATGAAGACGACGTCGAGGACGAGGAAGAGGAGGAGGAGGAGGTCGTGCCACCGCGCTCGGGAAGGCGGTCGAAGCTCGTCCACGACCCTTCGACTGAACGTGGCAAGGGGGTTGCGACGCAGTCGACCAAGCGCCCTAGGACCACCTCTCCAGCGCCGACTGAAAAGGCGCCGAAGCAGCCCAGGGCGGCCTCGTCGAAGCCGATCAAACTCTTGCCGAAGATGAAGGTGTCCATCCCTACCATATCAGGGTAACTGTGCTGCTCATATTTTCTTATTCTGTGCGAACTTTATCTCTGGTCGACGCTGAAGTTAGTCGACTGATCCTTTGGAGTTGCAGGGCTGCTACTTCTGAGACCTCGGCCCGGGCTGATGACCACGAGATGGAGGATGCAGCAACTTCGAATCCGGGTACTGTGTTCTTAACACCGTTCTTAGTCGACTGACTCGCGATCTCTGATCCTGATCCTTCTCCGCAGCTCCACCCAACACTGTTATCAATCTCCCTGACGACGACGAGGATGAAGAACCACTGACACGCAGGAGGAGTCGGAAAGCGTCCGCCAGTAAGGTGCCTCAGGATGTGACGGCGCCTGAGATTCTGACTGTGGAAGAAGAGAACACCACTCGACACACGGTGTCCTTCGCAAGTCCACTGACAAGTGCTCAGCAGCCCTCTCTCTTCACGACGCACCACGTCCCAGAGGACCAAGCTGGCGCAGCGAAGGAGGCAATACGCCAGGCGGGACTCATGATGGAGCAGCTGAAGACCATCCGGGACGCGAGCCAGGCAGCTTATGACGCCAGCTCTGCCCTCCAAAGCAATGTCCAGGTCAGTCGACCGCTGTTTGTTCTGTTGGATATGCTACCAAAACTTTTCTTTTCCGGAATTTATAGTAATCACCCACTGGGTGTGTCGAATAAAATCCGTGCTAGCGGGGGCACGCTGAGTGCACCCGCTAGGTGTAGTCCCCAAGGCTAAGGTCGACTGCTGGCAGTCGGCTTTAGGCTTTATAATGTCAATCTTTCTGCCAGTCGACTGGTCGACTGGATTTCACAAACCGGTGGGGGCACGCTGAGTGCACCCACTGGGTGTAGTCCCCGAGACTGTGGTCGACTGCTTGCAGTTGATCACAGTCTTAGAGAATGCATCTCGCACACTGTTTTTTTTTTGAGGTCGACTGGTCGACTTTGTCTTCAACAGGATTAGTGGGGGCACGCTGAGTGCACCCACTGGGTGTAGTCCCCGAGACTACGGTCGAATGCTTGTATTCGGCTGTAGTCTTAGAAACGTGTGTTTTTCCCTTTTTCACTTTTTGACATTTAGTCGATTGGTTCTTCGCAGAACTCTTGTGATCTTGTGGCTCGCTACTCAGAGCTGGAACAGAAACATACTCAAGTCGAGCTGAGCTTGAAGCTGGTTCAGGAGAAGCTGACAAAGGCAAAGGAGGAGACCGAAGGTATGTTTGGTGAGACCCTGACGACTGCTTTTCCCCTTGCTTGTTTCAACATCTGATCTTGCTGTAACTTGCAGGTAAGGTAAGGGAGGCCCAGCAGAAGAAAGACCTTGAGCTAGCTGAGAAGATCAAGCTTGCTGACGAGAAGTTAGCTTCAGTCACCAAGCTCGAACAAGACAATACCAATCTGAAAACTGCTCTTGGGATTGCCAACAAGGAGGTCAGTCGACTGAGAACTGACAAAGCTGCCCTGACCGATCAAGTCAGCAAATTGACTGAGAAGAAAACTGAACTGGAGGCCTTCCTAAGTGGCCTTGCCAAGAAGTTGTTCCTTATGCTTGAAGGTAAACCTCCATGTTTGGCAAATATTTCCAATTGTGGCTTTTTCCATTCGACTATCTCCTTGACTTAGTGATCACTCTTGCAGAATTTTGTCAAAACTTTGAAGAAGAAGCCAGCCGACTGGAGCCAAACCTTGACCCCGTCAATTCTCCGGTGAGCGACGAAGTTGCCATGGATGTTTTCCGATTGGAGTCTCGTGTTGCAACTGTCGTGGACTATCTCGCAAGGCTGAAGGCCGTCACATCTCGCATCGACTCGACGCTCTGGCCTGAGGAGACACTTCAGAATGACCTTGAGTCGCTGATGGCCCGGTTGAACACGATCCCTGGTCGAGTGCAGGAGTGGAAGAAGTCATCGGCTCGGTGTGGTGCAGATGTCGCTCTGTGTCTGGCCCGAGTCCACTGCAAAGACGCGCGAGAAGAGAAGCTGGCGGCCCTTCGGGTGGCCAATACCAAGAAGCACGACTTCAGGTCCTTTATGGAAACTTTCCTTGCAGCTGCCACTCGGATTGCCGACGGAATTGACCTTGATGAATTTGTTGCACCTTCCAGCCCTCCACAGGAGGGGTAAAAAACTTCTTCTGGCTCGACGCTTTAAATTTGCCTCGGTATGCCGAGTGGAATTGTAACCGACAAACCTTAACGGGCTTGACGCCTGAGCACTTTCGGTTCCTTTAGATATCGATTCAAACTTGAATTTGGCGCTTGAATATGATTGCTTTCGGCTCGGAATGTCTTTTGCAGGTTCAAAGCAAGGTGCCTGTACTGCAATCGACTTATTCTTTAGTCCACTTAGGCGAGCACTGGGCTGCAGCTAAGCCCCCCAAGTGAGAGGGTTGCTCTCCACTCGGCAGGGTTTTTATACCTTAGGCGAGCACAGGGCTGCAGCTAAGCCTCCGAGTGAGAGGGTTGCTCTCCACTCGGCAGGGTTTTTATACCTTAGGCGAGTGCTTGGACTGCAGCTAAGCCCCCGAGTGAGAGGGTTGCTCTTTACTCGGTAGGATTTTTATAACTTAGGCGAGCACGAGGCTGCAGCTAAGCCTCCGAGTGGAAGGCTGGCTTTCCACTCGGTAGGATTTTGATAACTTAGGCGAGCACGAGGCTGCAGCTAAGCCTCCGAGTGAGAGGGTTGCTCTTCACTCGGTAGGATTTTCACAACTTAGGCGAGTGCTTGGACTGCAGCTAAGCCCCCGAGTGAGAGGATTGCTCTCCACTCGGTAGGATTTCATAACTTAGGCGAGTGCTTGGACTGCAGCTAAGCCCCCGAGTAAGAGGGTTGCTCTTCACTCGGTAGGATTTTTATAACTTAGGCGAGCACGAGGCTGCAGCTAAGCCTCCGAGTGGAAGGCTGGCTTACCACTCGGTAGGATTTTCACAACTTAGGCGAGTGCTTGGATTGCAGCTAAGCCCCCGAGTGAGAGGGTTGCTCTTCACTCGGTAGGATTTTGATAACTTAGGCGAGTGCTTGGACTGCAGCTAAGCCCCCGAGTGAGAGGGTTGCTCTTCACTCGGTAGGATTTTTATAACTTAGGCGAAACGGATTCGCAGCTAAGCCTCCGAGTGGGAGTCTGGCTCACCAATCGGTAGGATTTTTACAAACTTAGGCGAGTGCTTGGACTGCAGCTAAGCCCCCGAGTGAGAGGGTTGCTCTTCACTCGGTAGGATTTTCACAACTTAGGCGAGTGCTTGGACTGCAGCTAAGCCCCCGAGTGAGAGGGTTGCTCTTCACTCGGTAGGATTTTTATAACTTAGGCGAAACGGATTCGCAGCTAAGCCTCCGAGTGGGAGTCTGGCTCACCAATCGGTAGGATTTTTACAAACTTAGGCGAAACGGATTCGCAGCTAAGTCACCCACTGAGGGGGAATTTTATTGGACAAAAATAAAAAGTGACAGAAACTATGGAGGAACTGTGACACTATTATTTTGAGGTCCATGAACTACAGAAGTACTTTGTTGCAACTCACCCGAGTGAGAAAACTTAAGTATAAAATGGGCGGAGTAGCTCCGCGTTCCAAGCTCGGGGCTCGTCGATGTTATGCTCGACGTTGTAAAGACGGTACGCCCCGTTGTGGAGAACCTTGGTGACGATGAAGGGGCCTTCCCAAGAAGGAGCAAGCTTGTGTGGTTTGTGCTGATCCACTCGGAGAACCAAATCCCCTTCCTGGAAAGCTCGACCTCTCACATTTCTGGCATGAAAACGACGCAAATCTTGTTGGTAGATGGTCGAGCGGATCAGAGCCATCTCCCTTTCTTCCTCTAAAAGGTCGACTGCGTCCTGCCGCGCTTGTTCAGCTTCTGCTTCGTTGTAGATTTCAACTCGAGGAGCATTGTGGAGAAGGTCACTCGGCAAGACCGCTTCAGCTCCGTAGACCAAGAAGAATGGAGTTCTTCCGGTCGACCGATTAGGTGTGGTCCGCAGCCCCCAGAGCACAGAGGGAAGTTCGTCGACCCAAGCTCCAGCCGCGTGTTTGAGATCACGCATCAGTCGAGGCTTCAAACCCTTAAGAATCAGTCCATTAGCTCGCTCTACTTGTCCATTCGACTGCGGGTGGGCGACTGAAGCATAGTCGACTCGTGTGCCCTGGGAGTTGCAGAAAGTTCTGAATTCTTCTGAGTCAAAGTTCGACCCATTATCCGTGATGATGCTGTGCGGGACTCCATATCTGAATATTATTTCCCTGATGAAGCTAACAGCAGTACCGGTGTCAAGGCTCTTGATTGGTTTAGCTTCGATCCACTTGGTGAACTTGTCGACTGCCACCAGTACATGCGTGAAGCCGCTTCGTCCTGTTCTCAAAGGACCGACCATGTCCAGCCCCCAAACTGCAAAAGGCCAGACGAGTGGGATGGTCTTCAAAGCTGACGCAGGCTTGTGCGACATATTCGAGTAGAACTGACATCCCTCGCACTTATCCACTATCTCTTTTGCCATCTCATTCGCCTTGGGCCAGTAAAATCCGGCTCGGTATGCTTTGGCCACGATGGTCCGAGAGGACGCATGATGACCACAGGTTCCCGAGTGAATATCATTGAGGATGAGTCGACCTTCTTCTGGTGTTATGCACTTCTGACCGACTCCAGTCGCGCTTTCTCTGTATAATTGTCCTTTGATTACGGTAAAGGCCTTAGATCGACGGACGATCTGTCGAGCCTCTTCCTCATCCTCCGGAAGCTCTTTCCTCAAGATATATGCGACATACGGAATCGTCCAGTCGGGAATGACCACCAAAACCTCCATGATCAAGTCGACCACCGCTGGGACTTCAACTTCAGTCGGATCTGTGGCGCTCTTGGGCTGCGGAGTTTCTTCGGTGAAAGGATCCTCTTTGACTGACGGAGTGTGTATATGCTACAAGAACACACCACTCGGAATGGCTTCTCTCTTGGAACCTATCTTTGCTAGATCATCAGCTGCTTGATTTTTCAGTCGGGGTATATGATGGAGCTCCAACCCCTCGAACTTCTTCTCCAGCTTCCTCACTGCACTGCAGTATCCAGTCATGGCTGGGCTTCTTACGTCCCACTCTTTCATCACCTGATTGACCACTAAATCCGAGTCGCCATAGACCATTAGGCGACGGACGCCAAGTGAAATGGCCATGCGCAACCCATATAGGAGGGCCTCATATTCTGCCTCATTGTTGGAGGAATCAAAGTGAATCTGGAGCACATATCTGAGCTTATCTCCTCTGGGGGAAACCAGGACAACCCCAGCACCGGAACCATTCAACATCTTAGAGCCATCGAAAAACATGGTCCAATGCTCCGAGTGAACTTCAGTCGGCTGCTGTTGTTCAATCCACTCGGCGAGGAAATCTGCTATCGCCTGGGACTTAATGGCTTTCTTTGCCTCAAACTTGATATCAAGGGGAAGAAGTTCAATCGCCCATTTGGCCACTCGACCAGTTGCATCTCTGTTGTGCAAAATCTCTGATAGTGGAGCGTCGCTGACGACTGTGATGGAATGGTCAGAGAAATAATGAGCAACCTTCTTTGTGGTCATGTATATTCCATACACAAGCTTCTGATAATGAGGATATCTCTGCTTGGATGGAGTCAAAACTTCAGACAAATAATACACTGGGCGCTGAACTTTGAGAGCTTTTCCTTCTTCTTCCCGCTCGACCGTTAGCACAGTACTGACGACTTGTCCTGTGGCTGCGATGTAGAGCAACAGAGGCTCTTTGCTGATTGGAGCAGCAAGCACCGGCTGGGTGGAGAGCAGAGCTTTTAGCTCGGCAAACGCTGCATCAGCTTCTGGAGTCCACTCGAACTTGTCAGCCTTCTTCATCAGTCGGTAAAGAGGCAGTGCCTTTTCACCGAGTCGTGAGATGAATCGACTTAATGCGGCCAAGCATCCAGTAAGCTTCTGGACATCGTGCACTCGCACAGGGCGTTTCATTCGGAGAATAGTGCCTATCTTCTCTGGGTTAGCGTCGATTCCCCGTTCGGAAACGAGAAAACCGAGTAACTTGCCACCAGGAACTCCAAATGTGCACTTTGATGGATTGAGCTTGATATGATACCTTCTGAGGTTGGCAAATGTTTCGGCGAGGTCAGCGAGCAGGTCGGAACCTTTTCGTGACTTGACAACAATATCATCCATATAAGCTTCCACATTCCGACTGATTTGGGTGAGTAGACACTTCTGAATCATTCGCATAAATGTGGCTCCGGCATTCTTGAGGCCGAATGGCATGGTGATATAGCAGAAGCACCCGAATGGAGTGATGAAAGCTGTTTTTACCTCATCGGGCCCGTACAGACGGATCTGGTGGTACCCGGAGTAAGCATCTAAAAAAGACAACCTCTCGCATCCCGCGGTCGAGTCAACAATTTGATCTATGCGGGGGAGAGGAAAGTGATCTTTCGGGCAGGCCCGGTTGATGTGTTTGAAATCAATGCACATTCGGAGCGACTTGTCTTTCTTAGGAACCATGACGACATTAGCGAGCCACTCGGAGTGGTATATCTCTCGGATAAATCCTGCCGCCAATAGTCGAGCCACTTCTTCACCGATGGCCTTTCTCTTCTGGACGGCGGACCGCCGAAGATGCTCTTTGACTGGTTTTGCAGACGAGTCGACTCTTAGGCGATGCTCAGCCAGTCCCTTGGGAACACCTGGCATGTCAGCGGGCTTCCATGCAAAAATGTCCCAGTTCTCACGGAGGAACTGGATGAGCGCTTCTTCCTATTTTGGGTTGAGTGTTGTGGAGATGCGGGTCGGAGCTGCTTCGGGGTCGGTCGGGTGAATGTGAACAGGCTTCGTCTCACCGGACGACTGGAATGCAGACTCTGTGGCGGGCTTCTTGGATCGCAGCAAGTCACTCGGATCTGCGTTTTGCTTGTATTCTTCGAACTCGACCGCTGTCACTTGGGAATCGGCAATCTTGGAGCCCTTCTGAAAGCACTCCTCTGCCTTTTTCCTATCACCGGTGACAGTGATCACACCTTTGGGACCGGGCATCTTCAATTTGAGGTACACGTAACATGGTCGAGCCATGAACCGTGCATAGGCTGGTCTCCCCAAAATGGCATGATATGCACTTTGAAAATCCACGACCTCAAACGTCAACTTTTCTTTGCGAAAATGCTTCGAGTCACCAAACACTACGTCCAAAGCTATCTGGCCGAGTGACTCGGCCTTCTTCCCTGGTATGACTCCATGGAAGCTCATGTTACTAGTGCTTAGTCGGGACATCGGAATGCCCATACCTTTCAATGTGTCTGCATACAATAAGTTCAGCCCACTTCCACCATCCATCAGCACCTTTGTCAGTCGAGTGCCTTCGACAACTGGATCGACCACCAAAGCTTGCCTCCCGGGGGTGGCAATATGAGTCGGGTGATCAGATTGGTCGAATGTGATGGGTGTTTGAGACCACTTCAGATAATTTGCCTTTGCTGGGGCAACCATGTTCACCTCTCGGTTAATCACTTTCAGTCGACTTCTGCTTTCCACATCTGCAAAGATCATCAGAGTGGAGTTGATATGCGGATATCCTCCCTCACTGTCCTCTTTGTCTTCGGCCTTGTCTGACTCCTTCTCCTTGTCCTTAGACTGTTTTCCCTGAAACTGCTGGATCAGGAGTCGACATTGGCGAGTGGTGTGCTTTGGGTAAATGATATTCCCCTCTTCATCTTTCTTCGTGTGAATGTGACACGGCATATCCATCACGTCGTTCCTTCTTTATCCTTTACCTTCTTGGGGTTCCAGGATCCTTTTGGTTTCCCCTTAAACTTTCCTTGAGTCACGGCCAGAGCCTCTCCAGGAGCTGCCGGTTCAGCCTTCCGCTTCTGTTTCCGACTGGTGTTTCCTTTTTCCGACTGACTCGGCTTGTGCTTGCCGCTGCGGAGTCGGTCTTCTTCTTCGCCGTTGGCGTACTTGGTAGCAATCTCCATCATCCGACTCAAGGTCATGTCACCGGTTCGACCAAATTTCAAACTCAGTTCTCTGTTCTTGATGCCGTCTTTGAAGGCGCATACTGCCTGATGATCAGAGACATTTTCCACAGTGTGGTGCAAAGTGATCCACCTCTGAATATACTCTCTGAGAGTCTCATTAGTTTTCTGCACGCAGACTTGCAACTCTGTCAATCCCGCTGGTCGCTTGCAGGTCCCTTCAAACGTTCTGACGAACACTCGGGACAGATCTTCCCAAGTGTAAATGCTGTTAGGAGGTAATTGAGTCAACCATGCCCTGGCAGAACCTTCCAACATGAGGGGCAAATGCTTCATGGCCACCTCATCGTTCCCACCACCGATCTGAACTGTCACTCGGTAGTCTTCAAGCCAAGTTTCAGGCTTAGACTCACCAGTGAACTTGCTGACTCCTGTTGCCAACCTGAAATTGGGGGGGATAACTGCGGCTCTGATAGCTCTGCTGAAACATTCAGGACCAGAAACATGTACTCGACTGCTCGTGGGTACATCTCTGTCGAGTGCGCCTCGATGGGCTCTGTTCCGGTCGACCAACCCTTGCACGATAATGGATCGTGCGTCGAAGCCTGGCTCTCTGGGGTCAACTGGAACCCTACGCCCTGTACTGTACTGACGCCTATCATCTGGCTGCCGAGGTGCGTAAGACCCACCCCTCGGAGGGGAATAGGGCACTCGACGCCTATCATCTCGGTCGAGTCTGTCGCCATATTGATCTCGCCGATTCTCACGCCCTTCGCGCCGCGGAGGCGATCTGGGGCTGTGAGCCGACTGAACCGTATTCACAGTGACAGATCGACTGTGAATTCTGTTGCGCGACTGAGACACGGCTGAATTCTGATCTCCTGCTGCCCGGAGCAGATCCCTGATCTGCAGCAAACCTCTGCCAGCTTCCGACTGCGAAGGCTGAATGGACTCTGCTATACGGGTCGCAGCTGCTAAATTCTGAATTGGGGTTCGATATACCTGAGTCGGCGGGAAGAGTTGACGTCGACTGGTGTCGGGAACTCGTTGCCCGCGCGCGCTCGTCGAGTGCTCGCTGAAGGTTCTCCAGTCGAGTGCGCTCGGCCAAATTGGCCAGACGCGCCTCCTCCAAGGCACGAGCCTCGGGGGTTTCTCCTGCGATGGGAATACGCAGGGGATCTTCGTTCCTGCGGCGAAGCTCTTCTCTTTGCAGAGAGTCGAGTGGCTCGGGCTGGTACTCTTCGTAGTCTCGTGCAGGGTCGCCGCCGTCACCTGCTCCACCACCACGGGCGAAGCCAGGAGGGCTGCGGGGCCCGTCGACCATCAAGATTTCCGCCGCTGGATCACTGCTTCCGCACTCGGATGCGGTCTCTCCGGAGCCAGTCGACTGATCGAACAAGCCGTAGAGAGATTCGTTGGGCTCGATTGCCGCAACTTGTGTAGTGGCCGATTGGCGAGCCACCGCGTGACTCACCCATCGCTGAAGCCTCGACCGGCCTGAGCGCTTGCGCTGGCGGGAGACCGGGAGGGTGGACGATGGAGGAGCCGACCGATACTGGGTCGACGGTTGCCGCAGCAGAACGCCGCGGACACATGCGCGAAAATGCGTCGCACCGCGGACGGGGAGCGCGTCTACGTCGAGTGGGGCCTCCTGGAGCCATGCGGAGTCGTCGGCGATGAAGGTGAAAGTGCCGAGACGGATCTCTTGACCCTTGACCAAAACTCCAGCAGACACCATGATGAGAGTACTCGGAAGAATCGCAACTTCTCCACAAAATCGCTAAAACACCTGCCCCACGGTGGGCGCCAACTGTCGTGGTTCTAAGCCTGATAGTAGAGTGGGGGGTAGGTATGGAGAGGCAAGGTCCTAGCTATGGAGAGGTTGTAAGCACAAAGGATGTACGAGTTCAGGCCCTTCTCGGAAGAAGTAACAGCCCTACGTCTCGGAGCCCGGAGGCGGTCGAGTGGATTATGAATGTATGAATTACAAGGTGCCGAACCCTTCAGCCTGTGGAGGGGGGTGGCTTATATAGAGTGCGCCAGGACCCCAGCCAGCCCACGTAGGAGAGGGTTTAAGGTGAGTTAAGTCTGGGGCGTTACTGGTAACGCCCCACATAAAGTGCCTTTACTATCATAAAGACTACTTGATTACAGGCCGTTGCAGTGCAGAGTGCCTCTTGACCTCCTGGTGGTCGAGTGAGTCTTCGCGGTCGAGTCCTTCAGGCTAGTCGAGTGAACCTTCGTTGGTCGACTGGAAGGCGACCTCTTCTAAGGATGTCCTGGGGTAAGTTACTTGGATCAGGTCCATGACCCTACCCTAGGTACATAACCCCATCAGTACGATCTTGATGTATCGCGAGCTTTTCTATTATAGTTGGATCTTATGATGTTTCTCCCCCTCTACTCTCTTGTAATGGATTGAGTTTTCCCTTTGAAGTTATCTTATCGGATTTAGTCTTTAAGGATTTGAGAACACTTGATGTATGTCTTGCGTGGGATACCCGTGGTGACAATGGAGTATTCTATTGATCCACTTGATGTATGTTTTGGTGATCAACTTGCGAGTTCTGCCCATGAACCTATGCATAGGGGTTGGCACGCGTTTTCGTCTTGACTCTCCGGTAGAAACTTTGGGGCACTCTTTGAAGTTCTTTGTGTTGGTTGAATAGATGAATCTGAGAGTGTGTGATGCATATCGTATAATCATACCCGCGGATACTTGAGGTGACATTGGAGTATCTAGGTGACATTAGGGGTTTGGTTGATTTGTGTCTTAATGTGTTATTCTAGTACGAACTCTAGGATAGGTTGAACGGAAAGAATAGCTTCATGTTATTTTACTACGGACTCTTGAATAGATCGATCAGAAAGAATAACTTTGAGGTGGTTTCGTACCCTACCATAATCTCTTGAATTGTTCTCCACTATTAGTGACTTTGGAGTGACTCTTTGTTGCATGTTGAGGGATAGTTATGTGATCCAATTATGTTATTATTGTTGAGAGGACTTGCACTAGTGAAAGTATGAACCCTAGGCCTTGTTTCAACGCATTGCAATACCATTTACGCTCACTTTTACCACTTGCTACCTTGCTATTTTTATATTTTCAGATTACAAAAACCTATATCTACCATCCATATTGCACTTGTATCACTATCTCTTCGCCGAACTAGTGCACCTATACAATTTACCATTGTATTGGGAGTGTTGGGGACACAAGAGACTCTTTGTTATTTGGTTGCAGGGTTGCTTGAGAGAGACCATCTTCATCCTACGCCTCCTATGGATTGATAAACCTTAGGTCATCCACTTGAGGGAAATTTGCTACTGTCCTACAAACCTCTGCACTTGGAGGCCCAACAACGTCTACAAGAAGAAGGTTGTGTAGTAGACATCAAGGTCTTTTCTAGCGATGTTGCTGGGGAGGTTAGCGCTTGAAGGTATATCTTTAGATCTTGCAATCGGATCTTTTTGTTTCTTGTTTTAGCACTAGTTTAGTTTATAAAAGAAAACTATAAAAATGGAATTGAGGGTACCTCATATGCTTCATCTTTTTAATATCTTTCATGAAAATAAGGATTGCGATAATTGTGCTCAATTGCTAGAGGAAGAATGCATTAGAATGTTTGGCACTAAATATTTGAATGATGAGCATGATTGCAATGTTGTTAGTATGAATTCCTTGAATATCCATGATGCTAATGATATGCAAAGCCACAAGCTTGGGGATGCTATGTTTAATGAAGATGATATTTTTAGTCTCCCAAGTTTTGATATGCAAATTTATAATGATGATAGCGTGCCTCCTACTTATGATGATTATATTTATGAAAGTGGATTTGGAGAGTTCATGACTTTATTTAGTAATGATTCCACTATCTTGGAAGAGGTTTCAATTGATTATGATGAGAACAAAGTTGCTACTTATGATGATTATTGTGATGAAACTTATGCTATAAAAAGTAGTGATGATTATATTTATAAAACTTTCCATGATTATTATTACCCTTTTTCTGAACATTACTCTTTTAGTGTGGAAACAATTTATAGTATTCGAGTCTCTTATGATACTCTAACTATTCCGATTGAGAAGAATTTTGCTTATGTAGAGAGTAGTAAATTTTCTATGCTTGTAGATCATGAAAAGAATGATTTAGGTGTTGGTTATATTGTTGAATTCGCTCATGATGATACTGAAAATTATTATGAGGGAGGAACATATGCTTGTAGGAATTGCAATAATATCAAGTTTTCTCTCTATGTGCTTAAAGTTTTGAAGTTATGCTTGTTTTACCTTCCTATGCAAGTTGATTCTTGTTCCCATAAGTTGATTGCTCACAAAATCCCTATGCATAGTAAATGGGTTAGACTTAAATGTGCTAGTAATATTCTTCATGATGCTCTCTTTATGTTTCAATTCTTATCTTTATATGAGCATCATTGAAATCATCATGCCTAGCTAGGGGCGTCAAACGATAGCGCTTGTTGGGAGGCAACCCGACTTTATTTTTGTTCCTTGATTTTTGTTCCTGTTTGTAATAAATAATTCATATAGCCTCTGTTTAGATGTGTTTTTTTATTTTAATTAGTGTTTGTGCCAAGTAGAACCTTTGGGAAGACTTGGGGGAAGTCTTATTGATCATGCTGTAAAAAACAAAAACTTTAGCGCTCACGAGAATTGCTGCCATTTTTTATTGGAGAGTTCTATTTAGTTAATTATTTTTGCAGATGATTAATATAAAAATTACTCAGGTCCACCAATTTATTTGAGAATTTTATGAGTTACATAAGTATACGTTTGATACAGATTACTACAGGCTGTTCTGTTTTTGACAGATTCTGCTTTCTATGTGTTGTTTGCTTATTTTGATAAATCTATGAGTAGTATCGGAGGGTATGAACCATAGAGAAGTTGGAATACAGTAGATATTACACCAATATAAATTTAGAATGAGTTCAAAACATGTGACATCCGGATAATTAAGCAACAGTAATTCTCTGTTAATGATGCCACGTCACTTCGATTACTATCGCTAATCTCGTGTTAGTTCGAAACCGATTCAAATTCAAATTTAAAGTATAGGCAAACAACAAAAGTTTTTAAACAATAAAACTAAAATGTTCTAGAGGTACCAGATGATGCATAAATAATTATGGTGGAGAAACCAAACTTTGATATAAAGTTTAAAGGCTCTAAATTAATTAAAAAATGGCTAAAAACAAATATTTAAATGCCTTCTAAATTTATAGAAGTGCAAAATATTTCATTTAGGTACCAAACTTTTTGTGACCATGTCTCATTTTGCCACTCTAAATATGGAGCCAGTTTAATATTTTGTAAAACTATTTTACTAACAAAAATAAAAGAAAATAGTACAGGAAAAAAAAATAAAAAGAAGAGGTATAAACAAAAACAAAACAACAAAAAAAGGAAGAAAGACCCCCCCATGCTGGGCCTCAGCCCAGCTGGCCATCCAACCGGGCCAGCCCACCTAACCCCTCCATAACCCCCACCCCCACCGACGGAAACCCTAGCCCGGCCCACCCCCACTGCTCCCGCACGATCCCCACTCCTTCCCCACGTCTCTCTCCCCCTCGTCTCAATCTAGATCGGGGCTGCGCCCGATCCCGACGCAGGCGCCCATCCCCGACTGCGCCCTCGCCGCTCGGAGCACGCGCTACCGCCTGGACCTCGCCGGCCTCCCCGCCGGACCGCATGCCTTCCTCGTCCTCCTCCCCGACGCGCATCACCAAGCCTCGCCGCCCCGTTCCCCTGCACCGCAAGTGAGGCCCAGCCTCTCCTCCGCTCTTCCCCTGCTCCGTGCCCGCCCCCGGCCTCCTCTCCCCTGCTTCTGCTCCCGCATCGCCGAACGCGTCGCACCGCGCACGCGCCCCGCCCACGCCTCGGGGCCGCGCTCTGGCCGTGCCCACGCCGCAGCTCAACGTGCTCCGCCTCCCCCCCCCCCGTTGTGGCCTCGCCTCCTATCGCTCGCGCCCGCGTCCGTGCCTCTGGCCCGTGCTCACCCTACCCTCGCGCGCTCGTCAGCTCGCACCTGTCGCGGCCCGCACCGCTGCAGCCTTCCCTGCTGCCTCCGCCGCCCGCCAGCGCCCGCGGATAGCTGCACCCGGCCAACCCCGCGGTGCCCCGCCCGCGCGTGCTCGTCCTCTTGCAGCATGCCGCTGCCTGTGCCCCGCCTCTGCCTCTGGCCCCACGGGCCTTCGATGCGCCGGCGGCCAACTCCGGCGCCCACCCCGGGCTCTCCCCTTCCCGCTCACCGCTGGCGCTGTCGCGCAGCGCCCATCGCGCCTTGGTGGCCTCGCCTCGCCTCGCCTCCCCGGTCGAGTTCGACCCCGCATGGGTGCGCCCGTAACCGCGCCACTAGCGCCCGCACACCCGCAATGGCCCTGGGCCACTGACCGAATGGGCCCAGCCCAAAAACGATTTTTTAGAAGGATTAAAAAGATTAATTAAATAATTAACGAATTAATTAAATTAACTTAATTAATTTAACTTAATTAACCAGTGTTAGAATAGTCTAATTAGCTAACTAATCTATTAGTTAGATAGGCAGTCAATGACGAATGGGTCCCACCTGCCAAGTTTGACCCAGTCAACCTTTGGTCCTGCTGACATCATGCTGATGTCACGCTGACATCATGTTGACGTCACGCTGACATCATAATTGCAATTTCTAAATTAATTTAATTATGCTAATTTCTAGAAAATGATTTAAAATCTTTAAAAATTAATATAAAATAATCTGTAGCTCGGATGAAAATACTTTCTACATGAAAGTTGCTCATAACGACAAGACGAACCCGGATACGCAGCCCGTTCGTCTGCCACGCATCCCTAGCATAGCGAACATGCAACTTTCCCCTCCGGTTCACCGGTCCGAAAACGCGAAACACCGGGGATACTTCCCCGGATGTTTCCCCCCTTCGTCGGTATCACCTATCCCTGCGTTAGAATCACCTCTAGCATCGCGTTGTCATGCTATGTTTTGATTGCTCTGTTATTTATTGTGTTCCCCCTCCGTTACTTTTCTGGTAGACCCCGACGCCGCTGCCACCCAGTACGACTACGGAGTTGATGACCCCTCTCTCTTGCCAGAGCAACCAGGCAAGCCCCCCCTTTGATCACCAGATATCGCCTACTCTTCTCTATACTGCTTGCATTAGAGTAGTGTAGCATGTTACCGCTTTCCGTTAATCCTATCCTGATGCATAGCCTGTCATTGTTGCTAGAACTATTGATACCTTACCTGCAATCCTAAATGCTTAGTATAGGATGCTAGATTATCATCGGTGGGCCTACACTCTTGTCCGTCTGCCATGCTATACTACTGGGCCGTGATCACCTCGGGAGGTGATCACGGGCATATACTATATACTTTACACTGTTACATTACCGGTGATACTATTTGGAGATGGGGGCTGAAGGGGCAGGTGGCTCCATCCAGGTAGTGGTGGGCCTGAGTTCCCGACGGCCCCTGACTGTTACTTTGAGGCGGAGCGTCAGGGCAGGTTGAGACCACCTAGGAGAGAGGTGGGCTTGGCCCTGGTCGGCGTTCGTGGATACTTAACACGCTTAACGAGATCTTGGTATTTGATCTGAGTTTGGCTACTGGCCTATACGCACTAACCATCTACGCGGGGACAGTTATGGGCACTCGACGTCGTGGTATCAGCCGAAGCCTTCATGACATCAGCGACCGAGCGGCACGTGCCCGGTTGGACCGCGTAACGTAACTTCCTTTGTAATGGAGGTTGCTAGGTCTGCTCACCGGTCGGGTACGCAACGTGCAGGTGTGCAATGGGCGATGGGCCCAGACCCCTGCGCCATAGGATTTAGACCGGCATGCTGACCTCTCTGTTGTGCCTAGGTAGGGTTGCGACGTGTTGATCTTCCGAGGCCGGGCATGACCCAGGAAAGTGTGTCCGGCCAAATGGGATCGAGTGTGTTGGGTTGTCTGGTGCACCCCTGCAGGGAAGTTAATCTATTCAAATAGCCGTGATCTTCGGTAACAGGATGACTTGGAGTTGTACCTTGACCTTATGACAACTAGAACCGGGTACTTAATAAACACACCCTTCCAAGTTCCAGATACAACCGGTGATCGCTCTCTCACAGGGAAACGAGGGAGGATCATCGGTTAGGATTATGCTATGCGATGTTACTTGTTGAACTTACCATCTACTCTATTCTTCTGCTGCAAGATGGAGGTTGCCAGAAGCGTAGTCTTCGAAAGGACTAGCTATCCCCCTCTTATTTCGGCATTCTGCAGTTCAGTCCACACATGATACCCTTTTTCCATTTGATACCAATGCATACATATGTAGTGTAGCTCCTTGCTTGCGAGTACTTTGGATGAGTACTCACGGTTGCTTTGCTCCCCCTTTTCCCCCTTTCTATACCCGGTTGTTGCAACGAGATGATGGAGTCCAGGAGCCAGAGGATCCCGAGGATGATTCTACGTGGAGTTTGACTTCGAGGAGTAGTTAGGAGGTCCCAGGCAGGAGGCCTCGCCTTTTCGATCATTCCTACTTTTGTGCTAGCCTTCTTGAGGCAAAGTTGTTTAACTTATGTCTGAACTCAGATATTGTTGCTTTCGCTGACTCGTCTAAGATCGAGCTCTTGTATTCGAGCCTTTGAGGCCCCTGGCTTGTAATATGATGCTTGTATGACTTATTTTATTTGTAGAGTTGTGTTGTGATATCTTCCCGTGAGTCCCTGATCTTGATCGTACACGTTTGCGTGTTTGATTAGTGTACGATTGAATCAGGGGCGTCACAAGTTGGTATCAGAGCCGACTGCGTGTAGGAATCCCCCTTCCACACTCCTTGGCCGAAGTCGAGTCTAGACTTTACAAAACTTTTACTAACATGGCTGTGTGGCCCACGGGCCCACGTCGCCATTGGGTGGTATTAGGATCTTTTATTTCTCGTCTATACTCTGGGACTCTAATCTCTCTTCTACTCGGGTTAAATGGTTTTGCTAATTCCAACTCTAGGTTCTCGTAAATACTTTCTCCCGGAGAGCCCCTTCATTCCAGATGATGGCCTACTTCACCAGATGATTCCGAAGATACTCTTCGATATTCTCTCGAGACTTTGTGCCCACCACTCTTGCTATTCCCGACCACCGATAAATCCTTATGGATAACTACTTACACTGGCCACTCATACAATCATTCACAGTCGATCTTGTTATTACAAGGTACTCCGAGAATCCTTTGAGCTTACTGCCTTGTTGTTCTTTGTCACCTGAATACCCCTACAGATAATTCTCGCACTTATCGAGTATCCGCTCATTCCCCGTTGTTCATGTGTTTCGCCAAAGACTTCAAAATATCATTCGATCTTCCGAAAATCCCGAGCAGCCTACTGCTCTTGAAATTCTTGCTTGCTTGCATTATGGTTAATCCCATAAGTATAGTAATCTTATTGGCAGCCTTTGTCACTATCATTTTGGGTACATTGATTCAATATGTTGTGAATGCTCACAATCCTCCATCAGATCCTAGAGTTCATCATTTCGGCTCATACATGGTCTTAAACATGAGCTGGATCTCGACCAATCAAATTTTTGTTGATTTTGCCCCTAAGTATATTGAACTTATCCATCCTTGATCGGAGCGTCTTCTTCTGATCCTTCGCTTTGAAAATCATAACTCCTTTGCAATTGAGCTCTAAGTTACTCAGTTGTTTCTATAATCCAATGTCTTTGCATTGATTCTTCCTCTGGTTGTGAGCCGATACTCACATCAGATCCTTTATGGACCATCAGCACCTTGTTGGATTTTATCCGACAATGTCCTTCATATTCAATCACTTTGGAAGTTCTTCCCCTGATACGTAATGCCTTTGGTAAACTGTATCCTCTGCTTTGTGAACCATGCTCTACTTTCGAGCTTGTGTTAATTACTTCTAAAATTTTGTGGTATATGTTCCTAAGATGCCTCGATGGGTTGAACCAATGCCTTGACAAATCTATGTGAGCCCGAAAGATTTCACGGGCCATACTCATCTGGTATTTCACCAGGTAAAACTTTCAACACTAATACCATTATCAAAACGAGAAGTGAATGTTAGGTTCTGCTTTGGAGAAGTGGGAGTCGACCTTGAACCTTGTGTTCATGCCCATGGACCCGATGTGGAATCTATCATGAAAGCTTCTTGTATTAATAATGGCCCCCTTGTTATAAGTTCATCTTGTATCTATGTTGGTCCTTTGCGACCGTGGTTCCGACCATGATTGATCATCTTTGATCCTTTTCTCGGACAAGTTGGACCACTTGTCCTCTGCAGATCAATGCACCCGTCCAACCTCTATTATGATCTACCTTCGAGTATTACCCCGTGGTATCTCGATAATAGCACAGAACCATATTACTTCTTATGAGTTCTTCAAGTATTATTTCTCACGATTCCAATTTTACCCAGGTTATGAGTTGTTAGACACTCAAGGACACTAATAAGTGAATCAATTTCGCACTCCGATTCAATAGCTCTAAGTAATCTCCGTTGCTTATGAATTTATTAACCCTTCAAGTCATTCCTAGCCTGATCGGCTATATCATTAATGTGCTAAATTTTAACTGTGCTACCTGGTCCTTATTCCCAGAGCGCAACTTTCGGTGATGAGCTAAGCTTACGTCGATCTTCCTTGTCTTTTCGTTCCATCTTGAATGACAAGCTTGAATTCGAGTTTGTGTCCTACTCATGGTCCCAAGATCATTTCGCTTCATCATTCCTTTGACTTGATGTCATCGCCGATCAATTACATCTCCAGGAAACCTCTCGACATAATTTGTCATGATCATCATCAACATTCTGAGCTCTTCCAGGATATCAATTGAATTCATGATGAGAAATACCATCCTTTCCCTCGATGAATGGTATTATCATCGACCACTTTATTGCCTTCTGTTCAACACAAACTTGTCCGTGTTTTGTGTTATACCTTGACTTCCTTGCTATCCAACATTTGTTCTTCTTTAGCTTGGAGTGTTACCATCTTGTATCTCAAGAATGTTGTTAGAATTACACCACCTCTTAAGGATTCTTGTTATAGTATTACTTCTTGCCATCTTTGTTCATTCTTGGTCCCCGTGTTGATTCTAATCGGAATACCAGCAATTGAACCTTGAGGTGTGAATTCAAAACTTCTAGCAACCCTATTGCTTGTAGTGAATGATCGATAGTTTCATTCTAATTCTTTTGTTCATTAAGTCACCATTCTAACATTGTTCGTGCGACCCAGCCCATATTTCGGGTGCACCTTTCAACCAATGTTTAAACGGGTATGTTTCCTTGAGCATACCTCATTGTATCATTTTATCTGACAGTTGTCATCCCCTTGTTCACCTAATTGTGGAGATCCATATTTTGGAAATCTCAATGAATTGTCGCTGAGTTCATCAGCCACCCCTTCTTCCTCTCCTTGGTTAAATGGTGAACTCATGATTCGGGACTTGCCTTCATAGTTCATTTCCCGAGAATCTTGCAACGCCATCCCGTCAATGTGTTGCACCTCTTCTTCTCATACCGAGTCTGAGGTATCCTCACACCAACCAGATCTAAAACTCGGTCAGATATGATGGTTGGAACATTTTCCAAGAGTCATAGCATTGGTCTTTCTATAACCCAATAAGGTGATGTCATGTCTAGCACACTTGGTTGGAGGACCTATTGCAAGACTTATTCTACGAGTTGTTCCTGATGGATCCTTTGTGTATCCAAAGTTTGACCTTTGCTTGAAGAACATGTCAGTGCTATCTCGAAGCATGTCTGTGGTACTCTGATCATCAATAATAACATCTGAAACACAATGATAAATTTTCTTTATCAAACTTATCCAAACACCGCTGTATGGGTAATGTCATGAAATTTCTCTCCCCTTACCTAAAGAGATTTCTACTATAAATCCTGTCATCAATATCATGCCCTACTTGTCCGTGGGAAGGATATACCCCGGGAATATGTATTTTAACACATTTTCCTTTCCATTGTTCTGTCAATGTGGTAATCATATTTTCCTTTCCATTGTTTGGTTTAACCTTCTTGTGATCTATATGATCTAAGCAGTAACATTCTCCTACTTGTGTAAACACCTCGTTGTACAATTCTGATAGCAAGAACCTGTTACTATTGTTGATGACATTCTGGTAGCCACCGATGGACGAGAACTTTGCCTATTGGTCTGCCTCGTTTCAATGAGTGGGAAAATGGTTCTCTTTGTTCCTCGCCCTTGGTACCGATGTTGTTGCCGACATAACTGACAGGCTATCCTTTGACATGCCTGGCCACCCTGACCGTGCGAGATGTCAGCACCCTTCCTACTTTTAACCCACATGGTGGGCCCATAACCCACAGTTCCACAGGATCGAAACCTGACTCTCATGTACAACCCTATTTCTAATGGTTATTCTCCATGCTTGGCTTTGTATTTAATTCATGGGCCACCTTCCTAGTGCTCTATTCTGGTATCAGACGCAATACTTACTCTCGCTACTCTGAACCCCTTTCTCACTCTGGTTCAGACTTCGAGGAACTCTTTATCCGCTTGGAACCTCTTATTGTACCTTCGTACCTTACTCTCGATGTATTTCATATGTTCAACTTGAGAGATAATCTTATACTCATTCATGGGTTAACCCCAGATTGTTTCCCTCAAAAGCATTCTGTCGTAGCTGAGCTGCCCCTTATCCTTTCGTAAGTACAATGGAGCTCCCGAAGAAATGATGACAAGTTTATCATGATGCATTGAATAAAGAATTGAAGACATCAACGAAAGGGATTAACTTCTTCGAGAAGATCCGTTAGAATATCGTAACCAGAACTTTCCCCCTTACTCCCCTCTTAAATCTCGGGACGAGATTTCTTGTAGTGGAGGAGAATTGTGACGTCCGGATAATTAAGCTACAGTAATTCTCTGTTAATGATGCCGTGTCACTTCAATTACTATCGCTAATCTCGTGTTAGTTCGAAACCGATTCAAATTCAAATTTAAAGTATAGGCAAACAACAAAAGTTTTTAAACAATAAAACTAAAATGTTCTAGAGGTACCAGATGATGCATAAATAATTATGGTGGAGAAACCAAACTTTGATATAAAGTTTAAAGGCTCTAAATTAATTAAAAAATGGCTAAAAACAAATATTTAAATGCCTTCTAAATTTATAGAAGTGCAAAATAATTCATTTAGGTACCAAACTTTTTGTGACCGTGTCTCATTTTGCCACTCTAAATATGGAGCCAGTTTAATATTTTGTAAAACTATTTTACTAACAAAAATAAAAGAAAATAGTACAGGAAAAATAAATAAAAAGAAGAGGTATAAACAAAAACAAAACAACAAAAAAAGGAAGAAAGACCCCCCCACGGTGGGCCTCAGCCCAGCTGGCCATCCAACCG
>NC_057797.1:465285238-465285779 GCF_018294505.1 Triticum aestivum
CCTAGCCCGGTCCACCCCCACTGCTCCCGCACGAGCCCCACTCCTGCCCCACGTCTCTCTCCCCCTCTTCTCGATCTAGATCGGGGCTGCGCCCGATCCCGACGCAGGCGCCCATCCCCGACCGCGCCCTCGCCGCCCGGTGCACGCGCCGCCGCCTGGACCTCGCCGGCCTCCCCGCCGGACCGCACGCCTTCCTTGTCCTCCTCCCCAACGCGCATCACCAAGCCTCGCAGCCCCGTTCCCCTGCACCGCAAGTGAGGCCCAGCCTCTCCTCCGCTCTTCCCCTGCTCCGTGCCCGCCCCCGGCCTCCTCTCCCCTGCTTCTGCTCCCGCATCGCCGAACGCGCCGCACCGCGCACGCGCCCCGCCCACGCCTCGGGGCCGCGCTCTGGCCGCGCCCATGCCGCAGCTCGACGTGCTCCGCCTCCCCCTGCTGTGGCCTCGCCTCCTATCGCTCTCGCCCGCGTCCGTGCCTCTGGCCCGTGCTCACCCTACCCTCGCGCGCTCGTCAGCTCGCACCTGCCGCGGCCTGCACCGCTGCA